>NC_044551.1:6278489-6578489 GCF_007565055.1 Rhinopithecus roxellana
TATACCTATAGTTATATAAATTATTAAATATGTTCATATTCTTCATCATAATTATTCATCTGGTATCTAGCATTGTCCCTTCTCCAACAAGCCATTGCTAAGTAAAATTTTAAGTAGCTTACTCATGGTTTTCATACTTATAAAGACATACACTCATTGTCTAATTGATCTTGGTAGAGCAGGAGCTGGTGATGCTAAAGTTGGGCGTTTGGCCTCTGTATGTTCAGATATAATAGGGAAACATTTATTGCTCTATGGGCCAAATTACAAATCTAGTGAAACATTTTTAGTCTTTTCTGAAAGACTTGAAGTATTCTTTAAATATTTTAAAACCATTCTTATTTAATTCAAAAGTGTAAATTTATTAATTATTCTGTAATGTGCATGTTTTTACGTGTTTGAGTACATATGTATGTGTTTCACAATCCAATCTCTTCCTGAACTATTGAGTTTTGTCCTGTTTCCCATGAATTTTATGTAAATAAGAAGGTATAAAGTAACACATGTAAAGTAAAAAAGATTATGACTAATTATGATAATTAATATTAATTATTGGCCCAGACTGTGAAGTATAGTAAAATTCATGTTAGCTCTTCAAATATCACTTCCTGTTTTAGGTTTAAAGAGATCCCAAGGTTTTTAAAGAAGGCAAAGTATAACAAGATGCCATTTATTAAAGATATTTTCTTATAACGAGTTCAGGGAAGTTTATATTTCAGAAACTCTCAAAAATAAGAAACATGGAGGGGAAGAAGTAGACCAAACTATGACAAGATGCTAGACGTTAGAGACAGTTTCTTATAACTGGTTCTTGAAAGTTTATCTTTTAGAAACTCTCGAAGATAAGAAACATCTGAGGGGAAGAAGTAGGCCATATCAAGGAAAACCAGAACTGGACTCAGGCTTACATCAAGCCCTGAAAAACCATATTTCCCCTTTTCATTTTGTCAGTCCTCCAGAATGAACACATTTCAAGCTGTTTCATGATTATTCAGTTTCTCTGCCAATATCATTTCTGGGGGTTATAGATAGTAACTCCTTTTCTACTCTAGTTGAGAAAATGATGTGGATAACCCATTAGCAGGAGAGAACACCTAACAACCTGCTGTACTGCAACATCACTGAGTCACCCATAAAGTAAGAGAGAGGGTGGTTCATTAATTAAGCATCCTACTCTCACCCTGGGACAGAACATATTAATAATTACCATCCTTATTCTTTAATAATACTAGTCTGTATTGAAGTGAATAATTAAATTACATAGAAACAACCCAGCAAAGATAATTACAGTGATCATGATGGAATGCATTGCAGCATCATTGTCTGGCCTACACTTTTCTAAACTAGATGCAACTAGATTTATTCCCATGAAATGTGATTTTAAGGTTGAACGTTTTTGCATGTAACTTAGTTACTGTTTTTCGGTAATACTCTTCAGAGCTTCATATTTTATCAGAAAGAATCTGATCAAAACAGTGTATATTGCCAATATTCCCTGGTGTAGAATATTAAATGTAAATTTATATCTCAAAGAATCTTGCAGATGATTACATTTCTCTTAAAGAAACATGCATAAACTATTTCACCTCCCGGTAGCAGTTATATATGAGGATGCAGTTGAATAGCAGGTTCATAAAATCAGAAAGCTATACAAAGTCCAAATCTAATAAAATTATACACTAAAAGGTTGTCAGAATTTCAGAACTTTCCCCAGATCAAGTCAAATTCTGACAGTGCTTCTATTCTTTTGTTAAAGATATGGTTGACAGAATTCTCTTTATTTTTTAAAGCAGATGTAACATTCTCAGTATCATTTACTGTCCCAGAGAAGGACATACATGAGGAAAGAACAAACACATATTCAGTGCACACTGCCCCAGTACCCAAATCTATGCTAAGAAGGAAGCACCAGTGTACACATACTTTAATACTTTAATGCCAATGACTCCTTGCATCCTATCTTTAACCCTATCTCTTTCCTGAACTACACACTCAAATATCTAACTGCCAACTCAAATATCTGTCTGGACATCCAATGCAAATTTCAAATGTGACCTGTCCAGGATGCACCCTGCACAATGCTACCTCTACCTTCACCCCTGGACTCTTCCTGCCAACCAAAGCTGCTCCTCCCTCAGTTACTGCTGCCATCATCTACCAAGAAGCTCAGGACCCAAAACTAAAGGCTATCCTCAGTTCCTCTTGGTCTCCCCTGTCATCAAACCCTACCCAGTTTACTTTCAATATGTAGCTTGATTCTGACCACTTCTCCCTTCTTCCAAGCCTGCTGCTTTGGGCCAGCTACCATCCTCACATCTTGTGTAGGTTCAAGTCACAGCCTCTTAGTTGGTCTCCATCTTTTCTTTAAAATTCTGCTTTGAAAGTTATTTTATAAATGTGTTTGCCATATTTCTTATGTAGTTGAGTGGATCAGTTAATCACTCATTTAACAAATATTGTTGAGTGCCTACTACATACCAGCCACAAACAGGTGTAGCTGGGAGGGAGACAACAAATAAGAAGAGTACAAACAACAGATAAAATATACAGTATCAGATGGTGATATATGCTTTGAAGAAAATAAGGCTTAATAAAGGAGTACAGCCCAGGGACTATTTTAGATCAGGGATTCTGGGAAGTGACACTTGAGCAGAGACCTGAATGATGAAAAGGAGGGGACCATATGAAACAGGGGATCATATTTGATTTCCCATCTAATCTCCACATGGCAGTGAGAGTGAACTTAATGAAATGCAAGTATTAAAATATGCCACTCCTTGAGCTTCCCATCACACACAGAAGAGCCGTGGCTCAAAGGGACCCCATGATCTAGCCCTAGTTTACCGCTGACATTCATACCCTTAAATACTGTGTTCCAGCTACTTTGGCCTTTTTGCTGCTCCTCGGACTCAGCAAGCTTCTGGGGCAGTTCTTGCTGTTCCCTTCACCTGAGATGCTCCTCCCATCTTCTGTAATCTTTATATGATCCCCTCTTTCATATGGTCCCCTCCTTCTCATCATTCAGGTCTCTGCTCAAGTGTCACTTCCCAGAATCCCTGATCTAAAATAGTCCCTGGGCTGTACTCCTTTATTAAGCCTTATTTTCTTCAAAGCATATATCACCATCTGATACTGTATATTTTATCTGTTGTTTGTACTCTTCTTATTTGTTGTCTCCCTCCCAGCTACACCTGTTTGTGGCTGGTATGTAGTAGGCACTCAACAATATTTGTTAAATGAGTGATTAACTGATCCGCTCAACTACATAAGAAATATGGCAAACACATTTATAAAATAACTTTCAAAGCAGGATTTTAACTTTTCTCAGGGTGCCACTGTGATTGCTATGGGGGAAAGTAGTACTGGGATCAAGAGTCACTTCTTCTGTTTTGAGCACCTAGGTGATTGGAGGTGCTCCCTGCCCATTCTCTAGCTTGGTGCTGCATGATCCTGTAGGCATTTCAAAGTCAGCATGTTCATGACAGGTCTCTGCCTTCCACTCTGACCTGTCTTCTTCCACCCTTTTACTCCAGCCCCATTCCTCTTCTTGCTGTTCTGGAGGTTCACTACATATGGCCTAGCCTTGGAAGTCTTATACAAATGTGAGCTTGACTCCACTGTCTCAGGGGCTGGCTTTTTCTCACCATTTAGAGTTCAGCTTAGATGTCATAGAGGCCATCATGACCACTTAATCTACAGCAGCCTCTTGGACACTCTATCACGTCATTATCATTTTAATTTTAATTTTCTGCATAGCTCTTATCACCCATATTTTTCTTGCCTATTCTCTTTCCCTACTAGTAGGCTATAAGCTTCCATGTCTCTCTTGTTCTTTATTTTATCCCCTGAGCCTAGAACAATGCCTGACATAATAGTAGGTGATTAGTAGATATTTGGTGAATATGAATATGACCTTTGTCTAGCTTAGTGCTTCCAATCCACTGAGTACCTAACAAATGCTAGTAGAAATATCAGAAGAATACTTATCTCTCCTCACCAAGTCTTCAACTGATTTGTAAAATGATGTGAATCTTTGCCAAAAAAGAGGAAATGTTTATCTTTTACCCCAAATATCACTGCAGCCTCTTTTTGTTGCATTTATGGAACAGTATTATTTCTCTTCTGTTTGAACTGAGGAAGGACTGTGATTTATTTATCCCTTTGCAGTGCACAGCAGTGTCTGACTCAGAGCAGATGCTCAATAAATATTTATTCAAATAATGAATGAATGAAGTGTCTAGAATAAAGCTAAGAATCTGGTGGCTGGGTGGCTGCTAGAAGTGCATAATGGAAGAAAACTAGAGTGCTTGTTTTCAGCCCACCTTTCAGAGCTGAGAATTATCAAGTGAATTACTTTGGCCAAATTTCTAAGGTTTGACTGCCTGCATCACTTCAACTCATTTGAAAACTGCTTACTCTCTTTACAAAGTGTTGGCCTGTTGTAGAAACTGTGAAGACTCCACAGATATGTCAGTTTTTATCTGAAATTAGCAGCACCAGCAGAATTTTGCTTTCCCTGGGTGCCAAAGCAAACGTACTGGCACTGGCCTGTCCACAGGGTGATGATTTTCATGGAGCAGAGGTTTGACAACCCCTGTCTGGGTCCCCTCCCTGGCTATATGACTATATGGGTACACATTTGTGCTTTAGATTCAGAGGTGCTGTTCTCAGGCTCTTGAAGTCTATTTCTCACTTCTTTCCTCTAACTTCGTGGTACTTAGACTCCTCACCTGTATGTTTGGAATCAACTTCTGCCAGATGTCTCCTGGCTGCTGTGGCTTTGGTATATCAGATTCCATATGCTAGCCTGTGTTATTCTCTACACCCTAACAGGTATTTCTTATGCCTCTGTGCCCCTGCACCAAGCCTTTATCTAGTTTGAAGGCTCTGATTATACCTTTATTTCAGCTCTGTCTACCTACCAGACTCTGAGTCCCACCAGCGACCTCTGGCTCACACCTGAGCTTCACTAACATAGTCATGGCAATACACCCCATTTTCTAGAAACACCAGGACCTCTGGTGATTTCACCTCCTCATTTGGCCATTTGCTGACTTGAAAGGGCTCAATTATTCTTTCTCAAATTTCAAGAAATTTCAGGTGCTACAAGGCAGCTTTATCTCTGAACTTCTGTCTTGGATATACGGCCTTATTTCTGGACTTTAGTTCCGTATGCATTAGTCTGTTCTCACATTGCTATAAAGAACTACTTGGCCGGCACCGTGGCTCATACCTGTAATCCCAGCACTTTGGGGGGCCGAGGTGGGTGGATCACGAGGTCAGGAGTTCAAGAACAGCCTGGCCAGATGGTGAAACCCCAACTCTACTAAAAATACAAAAATTAGCTGGGCGTGGCGGCACACGCCTGTAATTCCAGCTGCTCCGGAGGCTGAGGCAGAGAATTGCTTAAACCTGGGAGGTAGAGGTTGCAGTGAGTCGAGATTGCGCTGTACTCCGGCCTGGGTGACAGAGTGAGACTCCATCTCAAAACAAAAACAAAAACAAAAACAAGACTGAGTAATTTACTTTCACTCTAGAAAAGTAAAAAAGGTAGTAGAGTAATATGGATATTCTAACACAGAAAGAATGACTGATGGCATCATAATAGGATGCACTGGACTATTGAGAAATTCCTTGCAGGAGAGGGTGATATATAGAGACTGGGTAATTTGTAAAGAGGTTTAATTGACTCACGGTTCCACAGGCCATACAGCAAGCATGGCTGGGGAGGCATCATGGGGAGGAAATGTATAATTATGGCAGAACGTGAAAAAGAAGGAGCCACATCTTACATGGCCAGAGCAGGAGGAAGAAGAGCAGACAGGGGGAGGTGCTACACACTTTTAAACAACCAGATCTCATGAGAACTCACTCATTCTCATGAGAACAGCAAGAGGAAATCTGCCCCCATGATCCAATCACCTCCCACCAGGCCCCTCCTCTAACTCTGAGGATTATAATTTGACATGAAATGTGGGCGGGGACACAAATCCAAACCCTATCACCATATTATCTCTTGATATCATGTATCAAAGTGACGGATTAGACAAATGATAGATGATGCATCTACACAGTGGGATATTATATGTCCATTAAAAGGATGATGTATGACGGTATTGACATGGAAACATCTCCATGATATAACTTTCATAACAATATAAGATTACAAAACAATATGCTTAATATGATTCCATTCACATGTGATTATATATTTACTTATAAAAAGGGGAGTGGAAAGTTGCACAGCAAATATTGATGGTGGTTAGATTAGGAGTATTTGGACTTTCCTCTTTATACATGATGCATTTGTTACATTTCTAAAATGAGCAAGTTTTATTTTCATAAACAGGCAACAGAATTAAATAGAGAAAAGAAAGATAAGTCTTGTGGCAAAGACTCATTACATGACTGTTTCTTCTCTTATCTGTCATAAAGCAAGTCAAAAGAAAATGTAAGTTGAGGGAGGTGAAAATGGAAAAAACTGGGCCAGTTATAGCTCAATTTTTAATTGATTTAGGCCACCAAAGGCACAGTGGGACTCTGGGCCTGTCCTTACCTTGGGAGCAGGAGGTGCTGGCTAGAAAATTAGGGGCGTATTCATTATTAGCCTTACTTTTCCCAAACAATGCATGATCCTCAGTTGTTCGATTCAATTCTCTTTCTATTTTTAATTTTTTGTAAGAAGTTTCCTGCTCTCCAGTTGACTTTCTTGACAGTTTTGAAGACAATAGAATATCAAGATATATTTCACAAATACATCAGTCTTTTAAAAAACCAAGTGCCTGAAAACTAACTAAGATATGCATGCAAAAAAAGTCTTAAGGCCAGTATTCTCCTTAATATTTCCTTCTGTTAGAAGAAAGATCATAATAGATAACAGGAGGTGGTATTATGAGAATAAAGACCATTTATCTAATCAGTTCATGAAAATAGTTCAGTTCTTCATGAAAGTATACAAACTCATGGCTTCAGATATAAGCTACTTGCCTCAGGTATGGAAGCAAAAATAGCTCAAATGTGCCAAGTTATTATCGGCAGATTTTATTTTATTTTTTTAACCAAGAGAGGAGTCCAATAGAACTGCTATTTTATAGCGAGTGCTATCAAAATTGATAAACTAAATTTTATGCTCATTTAAAGTGAGAAGTTTATGCCTTTTAACTGAAGATTTTCCTAGTCTAAGTGAATCTTTAACATTAAATGTTAGAGAGTATTCTGGATACCACATTAATTATTTGCTTAATTGAAAATGGCCTGTTGACTAGCAGTGAAGTGTCTCTCAGTGAGTCAGAACCACTCATTCTGAAGAAAGCAAGTCCTCGGGTGACTTCCAGTAGAGTTATCTCCCAAACAGAGGACTGGGAATTGCACAAGTGACCATGTGGGTTACTTGCCTCCAGAACAAAGCTCTTTCCATACTGCTTTCTAAATGTCTTGGCCCAGCTGAGTACATCGTCATGCATTAGGATTTAAAGGCCATGGCTATGGCCACAAGAATGGAGGCTAGATTTAGAAGCGTGCTCAGGTTAGTCTTTTTAAATTTACACAAAGGTGAGACTTTTAGACCTCAGGATAAAGGAGTAACTGAAAGAAATTGTTCCCCTCTCTGAAGTCTGATACTGTACTTCTGCAACCTTACAGCACAGATTCATGTGTTGGGTTCTACAAAAAGATATCAAAATTTGATATATGATACCAAATTAGGCTTGTTTTATGTTGCCTGATAGCTTTTCTTTAATTTTTAAAAGAAAATAATTAAAAATAAGCCTTATTCAATGAGAAGGACATGATGACCTTCATTTAGGACAAGTTAAAAGGCTTCCCAGAGCTGGGTGCAGACACTGAGATCCCGACTTCTAATCCATTGCCCTTCTATATATCACCCTCTCCTGCAAGGAATTTCTTAATAGTCCAGTGCATCCTCTTATGATGCCATCAGCCATTCTCTCTGTGTTAGAATATCCATATTACTCTATTACCTTTTCTGCTTTGCTAGAGTGAAAGTAAACAACTTTCTTACTCTACATCACCATGCTCTTCTTTTCTAAGTTGTGGGGAAGGCAAATTGTATTATTTATATATCTTGCAAACCAGGGAAGGGGGAAGGGGGAACTGCTTCTTTTCTGGGAGTGGCAAGAGTGGTAAGCACTGGAATGTGTGAGAATTTGGTCATCCTGTTTCTTTTTGACAACCTGCAAACTTTTACAATGTGCATTTGATGACATCATCAGCAGGTGGGGAGACTGCTTCAGAAGAACCAGATCTACTCACCTAGTGTAGGGAGACTAATTTCGGAATGGGACCTTCTCTGCTTACTATCTTTGTATCCATGGGGAAAAGTGTTCAGGTAAAAAGCACTTTTGGAGATCTTCCTTTTAAAAAGTCATGTTACTGGAAAGGAGCTTAGAGAACATGTAATACCACTCCTTGGTTTATCAGCCGACAAATGAAGCGTAATCTCTCTGACCTGCCCATGATTACTCTAAAATTCTGGGACAAAGCTTAAACTAGATGCTTAGATGACTCTAAATGGATTATCAGATTATGTACAAAATATTTCGTGTTCCAATGGAAAACCATACATCATACACAGTATACCCTTTTGGATTATAGGATTCTAGCCCTACTCACTGTTTTTGAGCTATTTTGTAATTCTTTGTAAGTTGTAGGTAACTGGTAGCTCTGTAAGTTCTGCCTTACCTGGCTGTAATTTAATTGAATTTTTCCCTCTTGTAGAAAAAAGTTTTGTTCCTATTTAGAATTCATCTCAACATTGCTCTGTTCCATGTAAATTTATACTGTTTTGACTTTTCTTTTGAACTAGTTATAATAGCTACCTAGTTCTATCATATCACGAGTAAAGAAAATTCTGTAACATATGTTCATTTTATATTTGTATGAGAGTCATGATTTTACCTTTTTCTGAAAACTATCTTTTAGGAAATATTGAATAAAAAAACATATTGTTGTTTCCTCAGATGGCTAGTTATTGGTAGGAAAACTCTGTAAAAAGGATAAATGGACACATACGAAAAGTGAAAATAAAATATTTTTAATTAAGCAAGTCAATTTAATATGTTATTTATTTATTTATTTTGAGACAGAGTTTCACTCTTGTCATCCAGGGTAGAGTGCAGTGGTGCTCTCAGCTCACTGTAACCTCTGTCTCCCAGGTTCAAAGGATTCTTCTGCCTCAGCCTCCCGAGTAGCTGGGATTACAGGCATCAGCCACGATGCCCAGCTAATTTTTGTATTTTTAGTAGAGATAGGGTTTCTCCATGTTGGCCAGGCTGGTCTTGAACTCCTGACCTCAGGTGATCCACTCGCCTCGGCCTCGCAAAATTCTGGGATTACAGGTATGAGCCACAGCGCCAGGCCCAATTTAATATGTTACTAATTAAATTTCAGGAAGAAAGAAAATCCTGCAAAATAATACATTACATCTTTAAATATCCCACTGACGAGATGATAGTAACAGTTTTAAGGAAGTAACAACCATTGTCTAGATCTTCACTGTCCAATATGGTCACCTTTAGCCACTCATGGCTCCTGAGGGTTTACACTGTGATTTGTCCAAATTGCAGTGTACTGCACATATAAAATACACACCAGATATTGAAGACTTCGTACAAAAAAAGTAGCTCATTAATTTTTATATTGATTATATGTTGAAATGATAGCATTTTAGATACATTGAGTTAAATAAAATACATTTAATTTTACCTTTTTTTTTTTTTTTTTTTTTTCTTCTAAATGTGGCTGCTAGGGAACCAAAAATAGCATATGTGGCTCAGATGATGTTTCTATTAGTCAGTGCCGTACTAGCAAATTAAGTGAAAAAATAAAATATTATTTTACTAAACATTATTGACATATTCTTGGGCTTCATATCTATGCTAGAGAAAAATAAAATAAAGAGAAAAGAATGATCATAAATTGAAGAGCAGGTACCTGGGAATTCATACAAAATTAATATGCTTTCTTTTATGAATAGTCACACAACATTTGGCTGTCATCATTTATAGTATATAAAGACAGAAAATATAATGAAACAGCTGCATTAAACAATTCAAAAATCAATGAGCATATATTTTGTTTTGTTGTACCTTGTGTCCCTGATGGAAAGCAAGTGAAGTCTGGAGTGAGTGTGTGTATGTGTGTGGGTTTGTGTGTGGATGTCAAAGTTCAGGGTTTCCAGAAGGACATCAAAAGAGCTAAGCATTCAAAAAAGAAGAGACACAAGCTTAGCTAAGCTTTCTAGAGATATGACTGGTTACCTTGGAAACAGTTCAAATTCTTACATCAAACAAGATCCTAGAAGTTGACCTATATTTTTCAGACCCAGTAACATAATGTATTTAAAATGTTTATTACCCCCAAATTAAATTTAAAAAGTATTTGTGGGATAGCAAATGCTTACTTTAATTAATTGTATAATTTTTATTTGTAAAGAAAGAACACATTATACAACTATCAGGTAAAAAGTCATTAATAGAAGATGAATGTAGCTTTTTCAGGGAATTATCTTCAATATATTTTACTAAAATAATTCCATTGTTTTTTCTGATTTAATTGTAAAAAAAAATCAATCAATACAAAAGACTGAGGAATAAAATGTGAAAAGTAACCTTCCATTTCCAGTTCCAATGCTTTTGTCAGAGATGTCTATGGTAAACAATGTGGTTTATGGTCTTCTAAATGGTTTGTGCTGTGTGTGTGTGTCTGTGTGTGTGTGTGTGTCTGAGAGAGAGAGAGAGAGAAGGAGTGTGATCATATATAAATCATGTTCTATAAACTGCATTTAAAATGCACAAATATTGTCTTCCTTTGGGAAATTAAAATGTTTAAATGACGCTCGCATCTATTTAACTGGAAGTCTTGACATCAGCAAATAGACTCCACTGCCTACAGTGTGAATCGTTTGACCTGCTGTACTGATGACTGATGTTTTTAGACACACATGTTCCTGACATGTCTCCATTAACTAGACTGTAAGTTCTTTGGAGGCAGAAATCAAGCTGTTTTCAAGTGCACCACAGCATCTAGCACACAGATCTGACCATCATGGGCTCTCAAAAATACTTCCTCAATAATCAGTATGTTTCATTTTTATCAGAGTACATTAGCTGATCATATAAGATATTCTAGGTCCTGAACATCAGACAAGAAGAAAGAACAGACTAATACCAACTGCTTATACGAATTGGCACTTGCTTTTGGGGTGGTATTCAGTTACGTGTTTTGGTGATCCCTTTTTTGAGCATCATGCTGCCTAAATGAGGCTTAGAGTGAGCTACCATGCTAAGTCCTTTACGTAGATGGGCTTACTTAATTCTCACAACAATCCTATGGTGTAGGCACTTTTAAACTTCCCATTTTACAGTGAAGAATCTGATGCACTCAAATAATTAAGTAGTGGTGCTGGGAACTGAATGCAGGCAACTAACTTCAGAACTCATACTCTCATGTTCCATCCGGGAGCTCATATTCCAAAACTTTCATGACTTTTCTATATGGTCATGGTCGACAACAAGTAAGAGGCTAAATTTTTCATACAAACACATACCCAACTCTGGTGGACAAAAAAAAAAAAAAATCCATTGTACATTTATCTTATGCATTATGTTGCCATTCACTGGGTCATCATGATCTAGTGAATGGCAATGGTCCCTCGGTGAGAGGGTCTCAAATAAGGGTGGATGGAACTGGGAGTTAGGATTGGGTAAGGTTTCTTATCTATGTCAGGGAGACAGAAGAGGAAGGAAGGAACACTCGGCTTGATTCTCTCTGTTGCTCCTATTAGTTCCACTTTGGCAGTGACATTTTTAGTAACGAAGAACAACACTTTGTGGCCTAATTTTCATCCTGTAAATTTGCCATCAGGTAGTTTATGCTCTTATAGACCAAATGACTCATCACTAATTAATCAATACCCATGATGCTAAATTTTGACCACAGAGTGAACCAAAGTCAAGTCAACCTGGCTTTCAGTTAATTGGAAAAATTAAATGGGTAAGAGAAGTCAGTTCTTTCAGGTATAAATAATGTGCTTTACACCTCATCTAGTTAAAGGCATCAGAAAAAATGTTTTAATACTAGCAGACTCTAAAACAGCTCCATCCTCCTTTCTAATGTATAATTAAAGCTACAGTATGAATGTAAACTTGATAGGACAGAAAGAATCTCATACACTACATATTATAAAGAATTTGATATTACATTTTATCATGGTTATCTTCTCTTCTGAGGACAAAATGTCCCTTAGGCATGTACCTACTCACTTGTTCCAAAATACTGAGTGTCAGTTATGTGCCAGACACTGGGGAGGCAGACAGTGGTGAACTAGGGGATCAGGGTATACACCTACTTTCCTTGTGATGCTGCACCTATTGCATGCACCTGGATGCAGGGAACAGCTTGGGGTCTCTGTCTAACTTATATTTCTCTGTAAGTATCAGCTCAACTCTAGAAAGCCTTTTCTGTCCACTTGCCCCAACCCCACCACATCTGGGTTAGAAACTCCTTCTATAATCTCCCTCAGGACCCTGTACTAACCACTGTGATTACATTGACCACAGTATCTTGCCTAATTACTTGTTTGTATCCTTCACTGAGATCTACATTCCAATGACAAGTGTTCCAGTATCCTGGGATTCTTATGAATTATTTCTGCATTCTTATGAAATATTTGTTGAATGCTGGAGGGGGGTAATATTTAGTATAAAGTGGTTTGGTTTGGCTATGCTATCATTTGTATCCTGGTGCAGAAGTTACTGACATGCGGTCTCTGGTTTGGAAATGTCAAATCTAAAGGCTGGATCCATGCAGGTGGCAATAGCAGACATGTGCTTAGTTATGAGGCTGCTGGAAATCAACTGGTCAAGGACCATGGAAAAGTATTAAAAAAAAAAAAAAAAGTTCAAGGAATACCCAGTGAAGCACCACTCAAACATTCATGAGAGATCACAATGAAGCAATCCTTCCAGATTTCATTTTACTTTAGTAATCACTGGCTCTATGTTACCTTGGTCATCATCCTTTATCTTAGCTCTGGTGTTTATGTTTATTTTTTTCCTTTTCAAACACTTTTCAAAACCTGCAATTCTTCTGATAGTGTATTTATTTCTTTATTGTCTTCCCCATGTGATTGCAAACTTCCTAAGGATAGGGACCCTGTCTGTACTCTCAGTTTCCCGAAAGGTTCTGAATACACCAGTGTTTGATAAATCTATTGAAGAAATAAATTAAGGGTTTAACTTGCATATTAAAAATATTCTTTTAGACTCTAGTCCTCAAATCTCTGTACATAACACATAAAAATCTCTCTCTCTCTCTCTCTCTCTCTCTCTCTCTCTCTCTCTCTCTATATATATATATATATATATATATATATATATATATGAGGAAAAACAGGTTACATCTGTTTTGCCCACAGTTGTATCTCCGGAATGGATTAGAGTACATGGCATATTGTAAGTATTCAATAAATAGTCACTAAATAAATGAGTAAATAAACCATTTAATTAAAATTTTAGTCCCAATTATAAACTATTGGAAAAAATGCATAGGTCTATATCAGTAATAAACAAATAGGGGAGCTTTTGCTTGAAGTAGAATTCTGAGAGCTGATGGCGGATGTGAAGAGAGTGCTGACACTGAAACATCATAATCTTGCAACTGTTTTATTAAAGATCAGATCAGGCAAGATTCATCAATGGATGCTAAATCTAGAGGGAAATCTTGATGAGAAACTAGATACCAGCATGTTTTAAACTGTCGCTTTCAGACTATTTATTAGTTGCAGGGAAAAAAATTACACAATAATTAACTAGTAGGGAAATCAGAAAACACCTGTATAGTTGATTAAAGTCAACATCACCAGTGAAGGACAGACGGACATGATGTGCCTTCAGATGTGACAGTCTGAGAAGGACACAACATCTCCTATGCAACATGCTGAAGAAGAATGCATAACTTGAAAGTGATCATGAAAGGCTATCTAAAAAATCCCAAATGGGAAATGTTCCATTAATAAAAAGTTGGGGGCAGGTGAATAGATAGAATGGTGATAATCCATTCTTCCAAAATGTCAATGTCAGAAAAAAAAAGTCAACATCAGAAAATAAAAAGAAAGGCTGTAGAAATATTCCATATTGACAATGGGTAAAGAGACATGGCACTTAAATGATATACCTGATCACAGACTGGATCCTGTACCAGAGAGGAAAATGCTATAAAGAACATTACTGGATCAAATGACAATATTGACATATGAAAGGTAGATAAGACAAAAGTATTCTATCAGTGTTAAATATATTGAAGTTGGAGAAATGCAAATCAAAAACACAATGAGATACCATTTCATGCCAGTTAGAATGGTGATTATTAAAAAGTCAAGAAACAATAGATGCTGGCAAGGCTGTGGAGAAATAGGAACACTTTTACACTCTTGGTGGAAATGTAAATTAGTTCAATCGTTGCTGAAGACAGTGTGGCGATTTCTCAAGGATCTAGAACCAGAAATACCATTTGACCCAGCAATCCCATTACTGGGTATATACCCAAAGGAAAATAAATCATTCTACTATAAAGAAATATGCAAACATATGTTTATTGCAGGACTATTTACAATAGCAAAGGCATGGAACCAACCCAAATGCCCATCAATGATAAACTGGATAAAGAAAATGTTGCACATATACACCATGGAATACTGTGCAGCCATAAAAAGGAATGAGATCATGTCCTCTGCAGCAACATGGATGAAGGTGGAAGCCATCATCCTCAGCAAACTAACACAGGAACAGAAAAGCAAACACCACACATTCTCACTCATAAGTGGGAGTTGAACAATGAAAATACATGGACACGGGGAGGGGAACAACACACACCGGTGCCTGTTGGGGGGTAGGGGGCGAGGGGAGGGAACCTGGTTGATGGGTTAATAGGTGGAGCAAACCATCATGGCACATGTATAGCTATAGCTATACAATAAACCTGCACGTTCTGCACATGTATCCCAGAACTTAAGTAAAATATATATATAATATATATATATAACTACTGGGGCTAAGAGAATATCTACATTCTTGGGAAATATGCACTGACGTTTGGAGCAAAGGGCCATCATGTATGTGACACCTTCAATTTACTAAGAAAAAATTAAGTATATAATGATGTGTATGTAACATGTATGGAGAGAGAGAATGGTGGGGTGAGGTAGGTGGGGAAAGAAATAAACCAAAAGTCAATTGTGTGAAATGCTAACAGTAAGTCTTTCTGGGAAAAGGGTATATGGTATTCTTTATACTCTTTTTATATTTGCAACTTATCTATAAAATTTAAATTATTTCCAAATAAAAAGTTTTAAAAAGTGTGCAAATGTCAATGTGTATAAATAATCACAGCAAATAAAAATTATTTCATTAAAAATACTTGTATGAGTTTAAGAATGCTATGCTAATTTGCATGGCAAATTTTTTAAACTGTCTTCTTTTGCATACTTAAAAATTGGTTTAAATTCAAAGATGAGAGTAGAATAAAGTTAGTGATAATGTAAAAGTTTGCAAACTATTGCCTAGTATTCAGCAGTCCCCACACTTACCAGTTCTTTGGGATCCAAAATGCTGCCCAGTGGGCATTTTTAGAGTGAGAGAGTCTCTGACCTGCCCCTGCCTGGACAACACCATCATAAGGAGAAACAGGTTTCTTTCTGCAGTACAAGCCCTGGCAGTAGCCATTCCCCTCCACCAGTGCTGAGATCTTGCAGATGCCATCAGTTACCCCTGCCTGGTCCTGCCTGCCCCGAGTCCTGATGTATAGTCTTGTCTAGCCCCCAGTACTCTCTTGCAGTAGCCTATGGAGGTACACTCACTTCAGTATTCAGACGTGAGATTATCAGGCATGACTTACAGTTTATAATAGTACCCAAAATATGAACACCATTTCACAATACACATTACACAAAGTGTATCCCACTCTAAAGAACAGCAATCTATGTCCAATAAAAACAAATCACCAGATTAAAGGGAAATGTTAATTGGAAGTAGACAAATAAGCTTTTATTACGTCAGATTAGTTCAGGCTTACAACTACATTAAATCAGGACATCAAAAGGCATTGCCCTAGAATAAGAAGTCAGAAACCAGCACTATCACTCAGTATCTTCTGGAAATTATCCACATGTGCCCTTCTGTTATCCTCCTCGGAAATACAGCCCTCTTTGTTACAAGCCTTGTGTCGCTGCAATTCTTTTGGAGTTGTTGAATAAGTGATCAGAGAATGATTTCCAGTTGATAAACTGTCAGCTGTCAGCTCCAATTGGGTGTCTTAAATTTAGCATCTTAAAGCCAATGTGATTTTTTTATTCACTTGTTTGTTTCCTTGCCCATGTTGCTTGGAATTGGAATTTACCCGGGGCTGACAGAAAAGGCTTTACTGATTTGTGCAGAAGGAAAAAAAAAGGACAATAAGGAGATTTAAGATGTAGCTCTCTGGATGATGCTGAAGCTGTGGAGGTGGTCACAAAGGGGTGCTCAGTTAATAAATGTTAGATAGGATGCTGTATACAAATACAATTTATTACTCTTTTTGTGTCTCAGTTTTCTTTAGTTCAAGAAGGCACAAAATATTAAGAGATTGAGCATGATATAAACATTTATTTCTGGTTCCTCCTTGGTGCTGTGGCTCTTTCTGGCTGGTATAGTTGTATGAGTTTTTGTCCTGTCTCTACTTGGTCTGCAGTAATTGGATAATTGGGTAATTCCCACTTTCAGTGTGTTGGGGAGTGGATGTTGCCTCCCAAAGGCAAAAGTTACCTCTCCTCCTGCCCTCCTTACTAAACTGGCCCTGGGCTGTATCCACATTCATGCTGAGTGTGACACTGACCTTGACCTCTTTTCATTTTGGCAAGCATTTACCTAATGCCTAATGTATGCAAAGTACCTGGGTTAGGAAAGGCTGAACTAGAAACAAAAACAAGACTCAGCCCCTACAGTAAGGAGTGTGCCCTTCTGACAATGATAGCCAGACCACAATCATTATATTGTTTTGGTTGCATACATTGTTTAGTGACAGTTTCCACAAGACATTTGTTAATGACATAGGCAGTATAATAATTGTGTTGTAAAGCACAAGTCTCAACCAGGGAGAGAGAGAGTGAATTATACAGTTCACTTCACATAACAGAAATGAGGGCTAACCCTATAAGTGCCAAAATTTAAACCTTTTGTGATGTAAGGCTTCCTAAAATGTTGGTACACTTCTCTCCCCTCTCAAACAGAAGAATCTCCCACCTCCACCTAATCCTGTCTCTGACCTCCAACCCCCCGAACCCAAGCTGAAAGCAGCATCTGACACGTCTTGGTCCACCAATGTTGGCAAGCAATTATTCTTCCCTTCCCCTCAACACAGAAAATTAAACCTTTACAAGTTGCAATATTTAAAGGGCTACGGTTTGGAGACATGAGAAGGCAAGGGTCCCACCGCAGGCTAAGTGGTTCTTGCCTCCAGATCCCCCTGTATACAACTGTCCTGTCTGCCCTGAGACAGCCACTTCATCCCAGACACCACCAGCCTACAGAACTGCTGCTTGTCTACCATTCCCTTGGTTCTATTCTTGTCGCTTGTCACTTCTCCCATGCTGCTTGCCTTTGTATCTTTCACGGGCAGGGCTGGTAGGTGGGGGCTCTCCTTTCCCTCCTCTTCCTGCAAAGACAGTGGTGGAACTAACTGCAGGCATTTCTTTCCAGTTGGCCTCTCCCCCTCCTTAACGCTGACCTTTCGGGATGCTCCGGAGTTTCTTCTTTTTTTTTTTGAGGCGGAGTCTTGCTCTGTCACCCGGACTGGAGTGCAGTGGCCGGATCTCAGCTCACTGCAAGCTCCGCCTCCCGGGTTTACGCCATTCTCCTGCCTCAGCCTCCCGAGTAGCTGGGACTACAGGCGCCCGCCACCTCGCCCGGCTAGTTTTTTTTTTTTTTTTGTATTTTTAGTAGAGACGGGGTTTCACCGTGTTAGACAGGATGGTCTCGATCTCCTGACCTTGTGATCCGCCCGTCTCGGCCTCCCAAAGTGCTGGGATTACAGGCTTGAGCCACCGCACCCGGCCCGGAGTTTCTTTATGAGTTGAAAGACTACTGTTGTTGAGGGAGGTAGATTTTGTGCAGGATTACTTCTGGATCGAGTTCAGGGAAACTGGAAGTTTTGGAAATCCAGATTCTGGATAACTGAGGGGTTATTTATGTATTTATAAATGAGGGGGATTTACTTAGCATTTCTTAAAATTTACTTTTAAGAAATAACTGCTTCTTAAGATCTATGATTTGGGAATAAGGAAACAGCATATATCTCATTGAGATCTCTCTTGGTTTTGCGGGGTCAGAGAAAGTTAATTCAGCTAAATAATGCCTCTAAATAGAGAAAGATCAAGCTGATAATCCCCATTAATTTCCTTGACACATTTAAAAATAAATGCAGGCTCCAGACAGGACACCCACCTTAGCAGATAATTATTTTCATTCAGCAGCAAAACATTAAGCTTCAAATAACTAATTGAGTCAATGAATATTTATGAATCTTGGAGGAAGTTTAAACAGGCTCAAAACATCCTATTAACCATTTTTCTGATAGCAATGTAGATTTTTTTTTTTTTAATGATTCCTTTTCATTCTTTAAGGTCTCTGCTAAAACTGACCCTGCCTGGGATCCTGAAAGAATGGTTCTCATTCCAACTGTCATAAAGCAGTCATAAGCCTAATTCATTACAAGTAGTTAGATCATCAATAACTATTTTCAGATTGGGAGTGAATTTCCATAATTTAATCTTTTAGGCAAGCTGGTGTATGATTACATTATTCAAATAGCATACTCTATTTTGAACTGATGAATAAATCTGCATTTTAGGTAGTAGATGAAAAGTAACAAAATTGAGCAAAGTAAAGGAATTTCAGATCTCTATATTTCCCCCAAAGCTGCAATATCTATTTATTTGGTACTTCATTTAATAGCTGGAGAAAGTCCATAAGCAATCAGATTGTCATTTGTAATCAAGCAAAAAGGTCAACTATTGAGAATTTCCATTGACTCGAATCACTGATAATAAACCACAAAACCTTAAAGATAAGAGTTCAAGATGAACTTATTCATATGTTTAACACAGAATATGTCTTCTCTTTGCAGATATTTTTTTTTCTGCCATTGACTCAATAAGTTTCCTGTACTGTAGTTATTAATCTATTCTGCCTAGAGCAATCCTAGAATTTGTTTTCAAGGATATTCCTTTGGGACACAGTCTTGCTGGGAGTTTTCATGGTTGGCTGTATTCCTAAATCCCTTATATATAATTAGGGGCTGATAGCTTGGTCTTTTCCAAGCACTGAACTGCAGTTCTATCATTAAATTATAGAAGTAATATTTTGTGAATTAGGGCCAATATTTCTTCTGGTAGGGAATACTGCTTAGTCAACAGATTTGTTGCCAAGTAGTTACAGAGTTCAGGAAATTAAAATTACTAAATAGTTTCAAGAAGTGATTTCAGTATGTAGTTATCTTGAATTTAGCTTACGTACCATAGTTTAAGTTAAGAATAATTTTTTTTGCATCTCTGTAATAATTTTGTTAACAGTTTATGCAAGCCTGGAATTCTAAATACATTTATCTCCCCGAGTCAGAAAAAAATCCTACTGAGTCTGAAAAGTTGATTTCTGTATCTACTTGCATACTGTACTGTGCTGAACTCTGCCCCTCCTTTTATATGTATAGCTTAAAAGGCAGTGTTTGAGAGGCTTCAAATGAAGGAAAATCAACAATTCTCTGACCTACATTTAAGTCATTAATTCATAGCTTTATTTAAAACTACTGAAACAACAGATTTAATTCAGCATTCTGATAAACAATGAAATATTTTCTTTTATCAAATAAAAAGCCAACTCAGTCAAAATATGCTCTTCATTCAAGTAATATGACTAACATGACTAGAAGTCATTACACTAAACAGTTATTTTATGATGTCAATGTACTTTCAAAAAATGGACTTTAGCCATATGACAATGAAAATCACAAATATTCTTTGTATCCAATATGCAGATGTTATCCTGCCAGTCTTTATAAAGCCAGGGAGTCTATCTCCCTCTCCTTTACAAACCATGTTCATGGCTTCCATCCAAGCCTCTGGCCCTAATCTGTCTATGATCTGCTTTCTGATTTCCACTCAGGCTCCCTGACTTAGACCCATGATTGCTCCTCAGTGAGCTGCTCTGCTGGCTGTGACTCATACTTGACTCAACTTGGATCACTTGACAAATGTTTACTAAGTGTCTACTATGTGTCTTCAAACACTGCTCTGATACTGGAGACATGGCAGTGAACAAAAACAATACTTCTCAATTCTACCTTTGGATTTCTGTCTCAACTATGATAACTATGATTCAAACCTTTATTTTTTCTTGGTTATACATGGTTCTAGTAGCAGATATAAAAAGAGAGTAAATGGTCAAGAATAATACATGATGGGGCCGGGCACAGTGGCTCATGCCTATAATCCCAGCACTTTGGGAGGCTGAGGTGGGTGGATCACTTGAGGCCAGGAGTTCGAGACCAGCCTGGCCAACACGGTGAAACCCCGTCTCCACTAAAAATGCAAAAATTAGCCAGGTGTGGAGATGGGCACCTGTAGTCCCAGATACTTTGGAGGCTGTGGAGTAAGAATCACTTGAACCCAGGAGGTGGAGGTCACAGAGACCCAAGATCACACCACTGCATTCCAAGCCTGGCTAACAGAGCAAGGCTCCATCTCTAAATGAATGGGAGGGAGGCAGTGAGTGAAGGAGGGAGGGAGGCAGGGAAGAAGGAAGGAAGGAAGGAAGGAAGGAAGGAAGGAAGGAAGGAAGGAAGGAAGGAAGGAAGGAAGGAAGGAAGGAAGGAAGGAGGGAGGGAGGGAGGGATACACGATGGCACATCTTTCTTTTAAAATGAAGAAATGAGTTACAATAAACTACATAATGTAAAAAGTGAAACATTTGCAATCTGATTAATAAGACTCTACTGACTGGGGGAATCATTTCCATATATATAGAATCTAGAGTGAAATCTTATACTCAGTAGTTTTCAAGAGAGTCAGAGACCTAATTTCTTTTCTTCTATTTCAAAACCTCATTAATCTAAGAGTTTCAGTGTTTTCTAATGACTATTTCTTATGAGTTTCTATGTCTATTTTAAACAATGGCTGAATGCAACGCTTCCTCAGCTGATTCTTAAGTACAGTTACTGCCACTCAAAGAAATGGGCCAAGGCCAGGCAATGATTCAATTCAACACATATATCATGCATTTATTTTCCTAAGTCTTAAAGAGAGTTAAGAAGAAAAATGAGATAGCTGCCCCTGAAGCACTCACAATAGCAAATAAGAAGTACCAACCATATACCTTACTATTTCCTTATTTTTTAAACCTCTCAATTCCTTCTGGTTTATTTTATTCGTTTTTAAACTTCTGGTTTTTAGAAATTGGTCCCTTGCCAAAATGAACACTGTATTAGTTGAGAAGAGTCAGAGAGAAGACTAAGATTGAGGAGATTGCCCTGTAATATAGAAAAACATATTATAAAACACTAGTTTCAAAATTGTTTCATACAGCTTAAAAATACAAAACTAGAATGATGAAAGTGAATATACTATAAGTTTAAGAAATTATAATACAGTATGAAATAGAATAATAGATAAATAAGAATTGGCTAACACATACATTAATAATGAATGACATCTCATACTCTAAATAAATACTGGTTTATTTGTACATACAACCATAAATTCTGGATAGACTAAAGAATGATCTTTTAAAAACATTCTCAAACTTAATAAAAATTAGGATGTGATTTAGATCATGTTTTGTTGTTGTTGTTGCTTCTTTTACTAAAATAGCTGTAAGGCTAAAGCATGGTTATTGAAACAAAAAAATTAATAACAAAGTTAATAACTGAAAACTTTATTCAGCAAAAGGCTAAAACAATGGAAAGTTATTTTTGATGAATATGACAAACTTTAATATGACAAACCATTATATTTATATTAAAAGCAATATTCTGCCTTCTTTGTACAGATATTTAAAAGTTGTAAACAGTTATTCATATCCTTTGACAAACCCCATATTTATCCTGTAAGACCTAACTCGATGTCACCTTCCCTGTGAAGCCTTTTTTATCTTCTCCTTCAAGTAAAGACAATGATATTCTCTACTTGCTCCTAGAGACATATTCATATTGTTGTAACATTTTTATGGCATTCTCTTGTAATTTATCCTTTATATGTCTTTTCCTTTTGTGAATTCATCAGCTAATCAATTTTCATTCCCAAGGCCTAGCAGAATGTGTGCTCCACATAATGGATATTAGATAAATGTTCAGTGAAAACAAAATTCACACAGAACCAACCACACTGAAATTTTAAAAAAATCACAATTTCTTAATATGAGGACTTTTCTAAACACTGCGAAAGAAAGATGGTGAAGGGCAGAATGTAAGAATACATAGTCTAAACTACTGCTTCTGGAGATTAGACAATAGAAGAAAAGTGAATAGGTGCAAAGTAAAATTCTACTGATAAAGTATATTAGGAGTGAGGCCATGATAGAAGTTTACTCCTTGTGTACAGTGTCCCAAATGAATGTTTATGTTTGATGGCATTGGGGGAGGCTCTCTTTTCAGGGGTGATTCTAGAAAGCGAGGTTTTTTCAGTTTTCTGGCTCTACTGTCTTTACTATATGGCCTCAAACATTCTGCACCAAGCTTATTAAAAGAGGAAAACAGGGATGGGGAAAGCAAATTCACTCCTTAACTGCCATGGTCTGTAAATAATGGCATACTTACTTTGGCTAGCATTGCTGGTGAGAACTAATCCCACGGCCTACCTATGTGCAAGGGAAGCTGAGAAATGTAGCCATTGACTGCAACCACTTCCCAGTAACTATGTTATAGAAGAAGGAGCATAAACTTGATGGACAGTTAGACATCTCTACCTCATAATGATTTCCTATACTTTGTTCTAAATTCTTCCTAAAGGAATATCTAGGACATATTATTTCATATGTAAACATGTCATTTCTGGAAGGTAGATAAGCATGCGCATGCACGTTCGCACACACATACACATACACACCCCTCTATGGGTCTTTAAGAAATATAAGGTTGGAGCTACAAGCAAGCCAATGAAATTAGAGGTGTGATTTTTCCCCAAATTAAAGAGTTGAGTAGTTTTATCTCCCAATTCATTTATATTCTATTTTACAGCAATGGTTCTCAGACTTTTTGAGATAATTACTGCATGCACAATGAATCAGGCACTATGCTAGACAATAGCAACAAACAAAAATGAGGCAAGGTTCTTATGACCTCATGGGAATTTTCAGCCTAGTGGAAAGAAAGACACAAAGGCAGGTACAGAATTAAAACATCAAGGATAAACACAATGAGAAAATACACACAGTTTTAAGCTTTAAAGCGTCAATTATCTCTCTTGTTCTTGTGTTTTGCCTGCATTTTCCCTAGATTGATAGATAATTTCCCCCCTTGAAATTCTTTCTGGGTAATGTGGAATCGCTTATGTGCCTTTTAAGAATTCTTTTATTTCCACTATATTAACAATAAGTATTGAGGATGGGAGTGAAAAAGATAGCAGAAAAGTTCTCCACCTCCCGGACACACATTTTATTATTGTTACATTCTGCCATTCATACAGCAGTTATCTTCATGGCCACCTGCAGCAACAGCATAGACTCTTTTTTCTTTTCCCCAAAGATGACTCTAAATGTACTATTTAAATGCCTACAAGAATTAATGTGTTTATTTAATAAGGAGGGGGATTGGGCACAGGCAATATAAAATCTCATTTAGAATCATTTAAACCTTAGGTACTTTTTCCCTTATTTTAAGGTCTTAATTGTAATCCTTGCTGTTATGGAAAATAAATATTGACTGAATATTACAATATATTACATACACACACACACACACACACACACACACACACACACACACATATATATTCATATCTCCAAAGAGAGAGAAAGAATAATAATAATGTAGGTGGTTTGGCACCCTGGTATAGATAGCAATGAACCCACATTGTGCAATTCTCTTTGTAAGAGTTTCTCGCCACAGCCTTTGGAAGCTCCCTTGCTCTTGCCAGAAATAATAAATATTTTGACTAAATAATAGCATGTTTTTGGTTACCATCTGTGACCTGCAGAAAAGGAAAGAGGCAGATGGTAGAAAGAAGTGAAAGGGAAGTTTAATGGAGAAATGTTAGAATGTGAGTGCTTTCACAAACGTTCTACTATTCTTAGTTTGTGTATATACTAAAAAGTAGGATAACCAAATAAAATAGAGGACACTCAGTTACATCTGAATTTTAGATGAACTATAAATAATTTTTAGTATATGTCCCACATATAGCATAGGGATACTCATACCAAAAATTTATTCATCATTTATCTGAAATTAACATTTAACTGGACAGTTTATAGTTTTATTTGCTATATCTAGCAACTTTAGTAAAAGATCTATTAAAGGTATTTCAAATATTATCATAATCTATGTTTATTATTATTTAAAAATTGTATTAAAAACAGATTTGGTCAGAAATAATGTTAGAAAAAAAAATGTAGAACGTTTTGTTGTTGGTTCTGGATCAGTAAAAGCTGTCTATATTCAGGGTATGTTTTAATTCCTGAGAGGAATGAGAGAACTTAAAGTTTCTGGCAGAATAATTAAGAATGTTAAAAGTCTGCTGCTTCAGTCCTAGTTTCCACAGCCTTCTAGCTAGCTTTGGGATGTGTCTCCTGATGGACAACTTAGCCATCAAGCTCAAGGAACCAATCAAGCAATTTTCTGATCCAGAAATATGAATCAATAAAATATCAACAGTAATTATTAAAATAATAAGTATCTTTACATTTGCAAGGTGTTTCAGCTTTAAAAATTTTCAGAATATGTTACCACATTTGATTTGCAAAACAACTTTCTGAAACTGTTTCCTATTTCAGAAAGATACACATGAGATTCTTGATTTTAGAAAAATCACGTGAATTCTCTCTGCAGCTGCAGCAGTAGCATGAAACAAATACTGCTTTCCAGTCTAGCTGTCAAACATGCACTTTATGGATGAGTTAATTATTATGCAAGATGGAGCTAAATCACATCGATGTGTAATGGCTGCTAATGAGAAGTCATAAATCAAAGTCCTTAATGTTAAGCTCAAGTTCCCACATGTAGTTCTCTAGAATATCATAAGGATGGCTACGTGTGTGTGCATATATGTGCAAGACCCTCTCCATTAGCTGCTGCCTCCTTCTCAGTTAAAATATTCAGCATATAACCCATTCTCTCTCCCCTGAGTGATGTTCTTTGTTGTCCTGAAGCCCCAAGTACTGGTAGAGCTCTTTGGAAAGGTGATAAAAAGCGTAGAGTGCCTAATAATGCACAGAACAATGTTGGCTCCCTCACAGACTAGTTACAGGGAGGTTCTTGACTTTGTCTGGAGTGAGAGGTGGTTTTTGTTCTGTTCCTTTGCTTCAGCAAGGAACAAAAAGACCCTTCTGTTTACATTCATCATCAATCCTACAGAAATTGGAGATTACTTTGAGGATATAAAACTCCTTTGTAAGTGCAAATGTTCCCATCTACCTTATCAAATAAATTATCAACTTACACATTCTGTGAATTGTTTTAATTTGATTAGTCTCTGGAAAGTATGAAAGCAATCAGCTAAAAGGGACTATTTAGATAAGAAGAAAACTCTGTAGGAGGGGAACTTATGTAGGATAAGATTGGGCTTGGGCATTTTCCTCATTCATTCATTCATTCGTCAACTGAATATTAATTGAGTGCCTAAGTATAAGGTTCTTTGAAATATCCTTGGGTAATATGAAGATAAATTTAATTCATATTCAACTATCAAGAATTTTATAGCAAAGTACAACAAAGGAAAAAGTAAACATTGGTAATACAAGGTAGAATAAAATAAGTGCTTGTAAGATACATAAGGGACAGTGCTGAGGGAGCACTGAAGAGGCAATTGATCCTGGCCAGGAGATCAGGAAGAAGGAAAGATAACTAACATTTAAAAAATATCTGCCTGGTGGTTGGCCTCCGCCAGGACTTTATTCTCATTATCAAGAAGGAGATGTGTCTGAGGTGAGCTTTAGGGGAAAAGGAGGACTATAGACGCCAGCAATAAGGAAAGGAGCCCTTTGTTCTGATGGAAGAATGGAAGTATCAGGGAGCACCATCCATTTGAATAACAGCTTGTGGTCTGGTGAGTCAGAATGAAGAAAGGTACCTGGGCTTATTATACCCCATCTACTTTCTAAACAGTTGGTCTGGGGGAATGGGGGTTTTAAAAATCAGAGGGTAACATGAAAGTCCTGGCAACATGGAAGGCAGAGAGGAAGGCAAAGGCTGAGAGGCCAAAAAGGCAATCCTAGGGACAAAGGTTGATTCCCCAATAATGGCTTGGTGACCAGGGCACTACATGTCTTATTTCCCCTGAAAAAAAACTGAAATCAGAGAGAATAGGATATAATTCATTTTGACGTCTTTCACAGCGATTGCCATGGAAAAACCCTTCAAGTGCAAGCATACAAATACACAAAGCCCTTGTTGGTTGAATAGGATCTTTTGTTTTGTTTTTGTTCTCCAGAGAAACATAACAGAACCTTGTATGCTATCTTCAACATACTGCGGACTTCATATTCATGTTTTTTAAAAAACATTACAATATTTGAAAAACCACAAACATGACCATTCCCCTATGCCAATTCAGAAGCTTTCAAAGTTCAGAAACTATGGCCTTGCCTCTTTTCTATGCAGTTATCTCATCAAAGAGAAAAATGAAGCCGGGGGTGGGTGGGGGCAATGCACTGAGGTTTCTTTTCAGAAGACCTCCCCAGGTGCTGCTCATGCTCATGAGAAGCTGTCCTAGACTGAATTAGCTGGAGATGTCATATACCGCCGGTGAATTGTGTGACGATGACTGCATGTTTGCAGATATATTTACCCCAGGCATGCAGAAGCCTTCTCCATATAAATCCTTCTTTGTCTACTTCCATTAATAAGATAGTCAAGGGGTCCCAGGAACCTTTGCAGAGGCAGCACTGATGAGAAATCTTTGATAGAAACAACTTCTCATCATTGCATTTGTTATTTTTTCCAAGGGGCACTATTTGATTCAACCCATGAGTTGATGTCTGTCTTTCTCATCTTGAGACAGTGCCTACAACACACCCCTGCCTTAGAAAGCAGCTGGTTTCACTGCAGGTCTTGTCCTTGTACATGATGACCAGGACTTGTTGTATGAGTCCTGTTGGCCCAAACACTTCAGTTTGAATTCCTGATCCATACACAGACTCTATGCCGTGTGTCTATGTGAATCACAAAATTTCTGAAAACACACTGGCAAACAACATTAAGATCCAGTCTAAATTTTAATGCATTGGCCATAGAGGTAAGGGCATAAGAAAATAGTTCTGCAAAATCCAGCTATATGAAAGGTTAGGAAGTTATGTAAGATCCATTTGTGTATTTTCCAAGAATGTTTTATTAATCCTCTACATGAAAGTTCAATTCCAATAATATGTGACCAAAAAATTACCTTGGTAAAAGCTCTCATTTTTCAATGTGACTATGTGTAATGTGTTACAATCCACTTGGAGAGATTTTTAAAAAATCCTGATGCTGTGTCCTTTGCAGGGACATGGATGAAGCTGGAAACCATCATTCTCAGCAAACTAACACAGGAACAGACAATCAAACACCCTATGTTCTCACTCATAAGTGAGAGTTGAACAAAGAGAACACATGGACACAGGGAGGGGAACATCACACACGGGGGCCTGTTGGCGGGTGGGGAGCAAGGGGAAGGATAGCATTAGGACAAATACCTTAAGCATGCGGGCCTCAAAACCTAGATGACAGGTTGATAGGTGCAGCAAACCACCATGGCACATATATACCTATGTGACAAACCTGCATGTTCTGCACATGTATCCCAGAACATAAAGTACAATAATAATAATAATAATAATAATAATAATAATAATAATGATAATAAATCCTGATGCTGGGGTCACAATGGCAGAGATTGTGATTGAATTGGCATAGAAAATAAATATGCCTTTAAAAGATCTCTGGGAAACTCTAATGTGTGGTCTGGATTGAGAACTACTATCTTAAAAACAAAAACAAAAAACAATGCCTACCCTATGATGCCAGGTACATTAGATTTTTCTCCTCTGTTCCTCATGGCCACCTTGTAAGTTAGGAATTTCTTTTGCCATTTTTAAGATGGTCAATTAAGGCTGAGAAAAGTTAAGTATTGTCAAATTTCCAAGGTTGCACAGTATTTGGGTCTGTTAGATTTCTCTAACTTTGAGGCAAGGGACATCAGTTAAGGGTTTGCAAAGCATTCTCAGCTCTCCTCACCAGACTCAGAATCCCCAGCCTGGTGCCACTTTTCCTTCTCAAAATGGAGCTTTAATTAAGAACTCTGCTGTCACATGCACTCCTTTCTGCCTTTTTCATTCCCTCCCAGATCCCTATCTTTGTTGGCTTTAAATTGAGGGAATTAAAAAAAAAAAATTAAAAAAAGAAATTCTCCTCCCAGCTTAAGGAAATTTTTCCTACAAGAAGCTGTCTTATCTGCTACATAAATGAAATCATATTTGGTACTTTTCAATGCATTTTATAGGGTCATAGGATGTAAAACTCTGCTCTGTCAATTCAGAAAGCACTCATTTCCACAATATAAAATATGAAGGCAAAGATTTACATAAATTACCATATTGATATACATATTTAAAATTCACAGTTTATAAAAAACAGAATGATAAGGAAATAATTTAAATGATAACAAAGCATCTATGTTTTCAAGTTGCTTAAATATTTGATATGCAATTAGGAAGTTCTGGGCATGGGGTGGAGAGCATAGCTAGTTTTTATTATACTTAACTCCTTGAATACCAGGCAGCAAATCTATCAAAAATGTTATGATTAGGATCAAACCCTGTGAAATTCAGAGAGGGCCTAAAGTTGACTGAAGGAATTTGATCAGAGATGAGGTTATGGACAGAATAGGAGGTCAAAATATTTGTTGCTCTATTGCTTACTAATAAAAAAATAACATTTTGACATGGGTGTTTTGATGAGGGCTATATAAAAATGACCCTGTCATACTGGCCTTAGCACTATGTTTAACTTTGGTGGGAATGAAACCACTGATTTGAAAAGCAAAATTTGAGGAGCCAATAAGGGCAAAAGAGGGAAGGAATGTCAAGGGGAAAGTGAGATGCCAATAAAAGTTTTGAGAGGGCCAGGGGAGACAGGTGGACATGGCTTCAGTTGGTGTGCACTATTTGTGCACTATTTTTTGTCAGCTTTTATGGGGTATCTGGAGAGTTTTCCACTGGTTTTATACAAGGGTGCTTGAAAATGATATTAAAAATTCTATCTTTAACTTATTCTTTCTTTTTTTTTTTTTTTGAGAAGGAGTCTCACTCTATCATCCAGTGGCACTATCTCGGCTCACTGAAACCTCTGCCTCCCAGTTCAAGCAATTCTTCTGACTCAGCCTCCTGAGTAGCTGGGATTACAGGCACCTGCCACCACACCAGGCTAATTTTTGTATTTTTAGTTGAGACGAGGTTTCGCCATGTTGGCCTGGCTGGTTTCGAACTCTTGACCTCAGGTGATCCACCTGCCTTGGCCTCCCAAAGTGCTAGGATTATAGGTGTGAGCCACCGCACCCAGCCAACTTATGCTTTTTTAACATCTAGTTTTCTGTGAGTGTTTTTGGATGTGCACTGTAGATGGACATAGTGGTATGTGATTACTATTTTTTATTTTTTTTTTTTGAGACGGAGTCTCGCTCTGTCGCCCAGGCTGGAGTGCAGTGGCCGGATCTCAGCTCACTGCAAGCTCCGCCTCCCGGGTTTATGCCATTCTCCTGCCTCAGCCTCCCGAGTAGCTGGGACTACATGCGCCCGCCACCTCGCCCGGCTAGTTTTCTGTATTTTTTAGTAGAGACGGGGTTTCACCGTGTTAGCCAGGATGGTCTCGATCTCCTGACCTCGTGATCCGCCCGTCTCGGCCTCCCAAAGTGCTGGGATTACAGGCCTGAGCCACCGCGCCCGGCCGTGATTACTATTTATAGATAAATAATACTTTGTTTATTATTATGTAACAAACATTGTGTGATAAAGAATTTGGCTGACCTTGGTTTCTGGTTCCTGAGAGATAATCTTTAAACTCATGGAGTTTCCCAAGTGATTGAAGTGTCTCTGTTCTTCAAGGTGGGCCCCTTGGAGCATATCTGATGGTTTATGCTAATGCGATGACTCAGGATGGAAGCTGGCCATGTTAGGAAGACCAAAGACATGATGAGATGGTTGGAACTTTGAACCAGGTGGCATCAGTTCCACTTCCAAGGAGAGAAGACGCATTGGAAATTGAGTTCAGCCATTTGGGCAAGGATTTGATCAATCATGCCTATGTCATGAACCTCCAATAAAACCTCTCTGGACACTAAAGCTTGGGGAAACTTCCCTGGTTGTCAATACTATGCATATTGTCATGCAGCAGTGCCATTAGGGTAATGTCCCTGAGGACATCAGAAGCTTCTGCTCTGGAATATTCCCAGATCTTGCCCTGCCTATCTGTCTTTTTGGCTGGTTCTAATTTCTATATGTTTGTTATAACAAAACTGTAATCATAACTGTAGTGCTTTCTTGAGTCATTTCTGTGAGTCATTCTAGTGGATTATCAAACCTAAAAGGGGTCACAGAAAACCCCAAATTTGTAGACAGCTGATCAGAAGTGAGGGTGGCCCTGGGGATTCCCAAATTTGCAGCTGGTGTTGGAACTGAGCCAATCTTGTGGAGGGCTGTGTCCCTAACCTTGAGTTTAGTCAACTTTGAGTAGACACATATTTGATTATTATTTTTTTTTTCTGTGAAGATATATATTTTTCTGAGAAGGAGTCTTGCTCTGTTGCCCAGGCTGGAGTGCAGTGGCACAATCTCAGCTCACTGCAACATCTGCCTCCTGGGTTCAAGTGATTTTCCTGCCTCAGCCTCCTGAGTAGCTGGGACTACAGGTGTGTGCCACCACATCCAGCTAATTTTTGTATTTTTAGTAGAGATGGGGTTTCACCATGTTGGCCAGGCTGATCTCAATCTCTTGACCTCGTGATCCACTTGCCTCAGCCTCCCAAAGTACTGGGATTACAGGCATGAGCCACCATGCCTGGCCAAGATATTTTATTTTATAATCAAAATAGGCAATACAAACAAGTTGACATAACAAAGATTTATACAAATAACTGGGTATAAACTGTATGAGGAAAAATACCTGTGAGCATGGTGGCTAGGCTCCCAGCACAGGATGGAGACCAACTAGGTGGGTCTGCTTTGAAGAAGTAGGAGCCCAAAGGATGAAGGGATGGCTGGGTGGGGCTGCTCTGAATGGAAGGGATAAGTCACTCCATAAATAAAACACAAACTTGCAAAAACACTTAAGAAACAGCCTCATTCAGGCCCAGGCGTGAGGTCCAGGATGCTGTCAATAGCCCAAAACTTAGCAAAAATCCTGTAGTAACTGACTCTGGGCACACATGGCTCCTGCCTGGCCTGGCTTCTGATCTAGAGGAGGCATCGCTGGCCCAACAACCATATACTAATAAGTCTGAGATGCTCCCTAAACCAGGAGGCAAGAAAAACCAGAGGGCAAAGGGCCTTAAACCCAAAAAAGGGTATTTGGTTAAAACAAAGTTTGGAAACCAACTAAAATTACATCAAGGCCTTGTGACATCTCTTTCCTCTCCTACCATTCACTAATGATTGTTTTCAGTATGCTGTGGAAAGAAAAAGTATAAAAAGGAATCATTTGGTGTTTATAAGTAAAAATTAGGTTGTAGGATACAATAGGCTTTAAATGTGAACCAAGTGTTATTCTGTAAATAGACACCATGGGATTGAGGACACGGAAACTGTGACATATGCTTGGGCTGCTTGTAAGTTCTTGTACTTACACTATAATTTTTATCCTTGCTTTGAAAATTGATGGTCTAGAAAGGGAACAGTATGTGAGAATACTTAATATGGGCTCTAACATGAACAGAATCAGACATCATATACCATGACCTATCTTCTCTGGTGACCTCCCATGTCTAATGTGCTGTTTTTCTAATTTTTTTTTTTTTAGTTTCTTTTAAAGTCTTTTTTTGTTTTGTTTTTAAGAAGGGGGTACATAGGTGAGGTTGGTTTGTAACTGATAACTAGGATAATTATCTTAGTTAACTGAACTGGAAAGATAAATTATAGATAGGGACTCCAGAATTGTCCAGCTATAGAAAGGAATCCTACATTTAGCAAACAATGTCAAAGACTTGAAAATACATAGAGAGTAAACTGGGGTCGTATCAATTTAGACTCGGAAGATTTGGCCTTTCTACTCATTCACAGTGCAGTGACTGAGTGCATATTTCTTGCTGACTGGGCAAACAGAAAATGAGGGTCAATAACATGTATCATGAGGTACAGAACACATTGGCTGAGGTTAGGAAGCAGACTTGCTGGAGAGCATATTCATGATGGTCCTGAAAATACTTGTAAGGTTCAAGTAAGTCATAAATGTAACTGTTATTTTTTAAAACCGGGAGCTCTGTTTTCTAAACAGAATAATCAACAATATTTGCTTTAAAGCAATCATTATAATGCCAGCCAAAACCCAGCTGAATATCTAGGACTAGAAAATAGGCTCTTATCACAACTCCGTCTGAGGAGTTATGTGACAGGTGTAATTATTGTTCCTTCAAGACAAATCTACCCTCAAAGGCAAGTAACTAATTTCAAAGAAAAGAGGATATGCATATTGCAATAGAGGGAGACCAAGAAAAATGCTAGAAAATGCTGGTATTTGCAGTAAATATTGTAACACAAAACTGCATATCAAGAGCTGCGAGGGAGTATATTTTCAGAGTGCAAATGAAACAGTACAAATAGCAATCATATGTACATAATACCTTTTATTCAAGAGTCTAAGTCTTTTATTTAATCTTTAAATTCCCTATATAGCCTGACTTGGGTAAGGCTGCATCTACATAATTTAGCTTCTGGCCTTCCCTGTAGTGTCAATATTTATGGAAATATTACCACTTCCGAAGTTCAGTGAGGCCAAAGTACAGTTGAGTTGACCACAACACAAAGTCATAGAGGATAAGTGTCTCTCTCTATTCTCTTAGCTCCTTCTGTATACATAATCAGCACATTAACTGCTAACATGTGTTTTGTTTGAGCTATTTGCTATTTCCTGAGTTACACACACATAAACACACACACACACACACACACACACACACACACACACACACTTTTCTGAAACCAGAATGTAAGCCCAGCTTTGTCTGTTTGGTCTGAACAGAAACTTAGTGAAATGCTTAACTAAGACATCTTTAATTCAAGGCTTTACTCTTTTTTTCACATATCTTCATTCTTTATGGAGCTATTTTCTCTCTCAGTGTTCAGCCTGGGGAATTTATTGAGACAAGCCAGAACCAAGTGCAGCAAATGAAGGTATGAGTGGGTGAAAAAAAACAAGAGAACCCTGGCTGGAAACCAAAACAGTAAGAGAAACTTTGAACGGAGAAATGAGCAGACATTTCCCGTCAGGTTACAGGGCATCTTTGGTTCTTTTCAGATGTCTGACATTTGTGCTGTACTTCACTGGCACTAACTTATGTGCAAATATACCCCCATCCAAAAAATAAAACGCTGTTTTAGGGAAAGAATGTGCTACAGTAACTAATCAGGTAACTTTAAGTCACATTACTTACTATGTAAGATAAGACATATTTTTTTTTTCTCTTTATCAGTCCTACCCACATATTCTCTCCATCTTACTGGGAAGAAGAAGAGTCTCATATAAGCAAAGCTCTGGTAAAATAAGCAGTGCCTCCATATGTGATTTGAATTGAAAGCATTGGTTTGTTTTCATCATAATGATCTGATACTATTCCAGCTCTCAGTCATCATTTTTTTTGTTGTAGAAAACATATAATTGATATGTGCCTGGGCTTATGCTAGACTGTGGAGATACAAAGTGAATAAGATCTAGTCTTATATAATTCTTGTTCTGTCATTCATACGGTCATTCATTCAAGAAATATTTATGGAATACCTAGTACATGCCAGGGACTATTCTAGGCACAGAGAATATAATACCACATAGAAGGGACAGAGATCCTTATCCCAAGCAGCTTGCATTCTTATTTACACAGTAAATAAATAAATTATATATATATATATATTTCATAGGGTGATAAATGCTATGAAAAAGACATAAAACAGAGAAAGGGAATAGAAAGGACTGCAGAAGGTTGCAATAAGAAATAGGGTGGGGGAAGAAAAGAAGGCCTTCCTGAGAAAGTGACATGACAGCGAAGACATGAAGGAGGGATGGGGGCTACCAGAAGGGTGTCTGAGGGAAAAAACTTCCAGGCAATGGGATAGCAGATGCAAACGTTCTTAGGTACAGGAAAGTCTTGAATGTTCTAGGAATAGCAAAGAAGCCGGTGTGGCTAAACTGGCGGCACGTGGAGAAGATAAGCAGCAGAAGACGAGGGTAGAGAAGCAGTGGGCAAATTGTACGGGGTCTAGTAGACTATTGTAATGGCTTTGGCATTAATCCAGGAGAGGCGGGATGCTGTGAAGCTTTGGAGGAGAAGGGTGACAAGATCTGATTTACAGTTTTAAAAGCTCACTCCAGCTGCTGTCCTGGGAAGATTCTGGGGGCTGGACCAGTATTAAACGCAGGAAGACCAGTTAAGCGGTTCTAACAATGTAGATGAGATGATGGTGGCATAACCAGGTGGCAGCAGCATATTGTGGGCTGAGTTGTGTCCTCCCAAAAGATGTTGACATTATAACCCCAGGACTGGTGAACGTGGCCTTATTTGGAAATAGTCTTTGCAGATGAAGTTAAGATGAGGTTATTAGAGTAGGCCCCAATCCAATATGACTAGGTTCTTATAAAAAGTAGAAATTTGGACACAGAGAGAGACTTATATATAGAAAAGACAATGTGAAGATGTTTTCGGTCGGCTGTGCTGCTTCAGGTTCTTGACTTCACCACACAAAAGAATTTGAGAGCAAGTCCAAAGTAAGAGTAGGTGAAGAGGTTTATTGCAAAGCCAAAGTATACTCTGAGGCAGAGTGGGTTGCTCAGAGGGAGAGACAGCAGCTAGTGCCTTAAGAGGAATTCCTTTTATGGGAGCTGTATGGGCATATTCATAAAATACTGGTGAGGTCAAGTATGCAAAGGAGGACCTGCAGTTGGAGAATGTGCTCAATATCTACATGCTTGAACACATATTGCATGTATCATTAGTATACAAAATCTCCACCTAGGGGTGTGATTTTAACTATTAAAATTAGGGAAAGGTTACTATGAGCTAAACCTGGAGACTAGACAGGAAGGCAGGAAGATGGGGCCTAGACTCCAGGGCCCTGCGTGCTGTTAAGGTTGTGGCTAGGAATGGTGCAATGCTGCAGGAGCTGGAGGAACACGGGAGGGAAAGGGTGCACACGACAAAGGGCTACGTGCTAACGCATTTGAAAAGTTAGCTAAAAATAGTAAATTCCTATAGAAACATGAAACTTCAAAAATTGTTGATGAAGAGCCTAGGTGTACATGCAGGACCCCAGAGAAGCCTCTGGCTCTCACAAGGCAGGAATTTGTAGCTAGTAGTTTCCTGGGCATTCGGTGCTGATTGGCTGGAGATTGGGAAAGCTATATCAGGAATAAGGGGCTCTCGTTTCCTTTTCTGTACTGGGTATTAGCAATGTGTAACAATCTGGCAGTTTGCTGGGATCCTCTAGGACTGCTTACCTTGCAAAAGAGTTAGGTGCTGAGGCACGAGGGTGCAAGAGGTGTGGAGCCTGTTGGGAAAGAGGTGTGGAGCCTGTTGGGAAAGGGGCCCACCGGGCTTCCCAAGGGGGCAAGTCAGTAGGGCGTCCTAATCCTACTTATCCTCCCTCAAAGACAAAAGGAGAATGCACTCTACAGGCAAGGACTGCTTGAGGCTACCAGAAGCTAGAAGAGAGTCCCGGAACAGATTTTCCCTCAAAGCCCTCAGAAAGAATCAATCTTGTGGACACTTTGACTGGCAACTTCTAGCCTTCAGAACTGTGAGATAATATATTTCTGCTGTTGAGTCTACCCAGTTTGTGGTGTTTTGCTACAACAACCCTAGCAAACTAATATGCAGTAGACGTGGTGAAAAATGGTGGGAATTATAATTCTGCAGTTTGCCTCATTACTCACAAATTCCAAATTTGCAAATTCACCTGCTTGCTAAAATTGATTTGTAACCTCAAAATCAACACCCGTGATGCTTTCATGGATAGCTGCAGATATGCTCAGAGCAGTGAGAAATCTGAATTGTCTGACACACATGTTCCCAAGTAAGGCTGAACAAGGCCCTGTTCACACTGTAAACCAGTGCCCTTTCACAGTGTATTTAGTGCCATGCTTTTCGTATTTTTTTGTGCTCGTTGTAGGTGACTTTGCTGTTTTAAATAGTCCTCAAGTAGAGTGCTGAAGTGCTGTCTGCTGTTCCTGAGCACAAGAAAACTGTGATGGGCCTCGCATAGAATAAACATGGGTTAGACAAGCACCTTTTGGGCATGAGTCAGAGAACAGTTGGTCCTGAGTTCAATGTGAATGAATCAACTGTATATATTAAATAAGGTATATTTCTGTAGAAACTCAGACCAAACATAGTCATGTATTAATTAGTTGGCGAAATGTGATGCAGGCTTGCAGGACAACAGCCCTGTAATTCCCTTCTGGGACAATAATTCAGTATTTGCTAATTCAGGGTCTGTGGCAACTTTATAGGACATAACTGCCATGGAAAATGGGAATAGACTGTGTTTTGAAATCAGACCCAAGATATAACAGTATTTTTTGAAGAACTGGTTGTGCAGTCTGAGAAAATGAGGAGTTAAGATTAACTCCAAAGCTTTTAGCCTGATAAGCCAGAAAGATGGAGATGTCATTTATTGAGATGCAAAGGCAATGGAGGAAACAGGGTGTTTCGAGTTTTTGTTTTAGAAGGGGCTGAGGATTAGGAACCCTCTATCTTCTAAATATAAATTTGAGTTTAAGTTGGGTTATCTGCACAAAAATAACGCTTTATGGTTGGGTCCGACCAGCAACAACAAATGTATCATTAACATCCTGGGAGAAACATTCCTGCGGTCTGGTGTAGGGTGGTGGTGAGAGTCTGGGGGCAGAATTCTGTGCTCTCCTCCCACCACTGCCCCCTCTGAGCTGTGACACAGAACTGACCTTTTAGTTGATAGGAGTCTTGAGCCAGATTAGAAAGCTCAGAACAGAGGCTTAGCAATTGCTCCTCACATCTTAGTTGCTATTAGCAGGCTAACTTTCATATTTAACATGAAGTCACCTTAATTTAACCCCACTGTATAGCTTTGGAGGGGAAAGAAAAAGAAAAAACTGCAGAAGAGAACATTTGAAGGTGAAATTGCATTCCAGTTTCAGCACATCTGCAATGTGCTGAATGTCACAGAAATGAATTATTTAAAACTGATAGGAAGAGAGTGTTAAACTTTTATCCTCAGTCTCTGATTTTTTAAAAAATATCAATCTGCTTACCAGATTTCCTGCTCTTAAAAAACCTCTATATTTATAGTTCTTCATTGTATCATAAAAAGCAGAATGTAAATAAATAAGAGAGGGTGAGATAAGCCAATGATATTCTTCTACAGGAAATACAGCAGCCTGTGGCCATGCCATACTTAGAACAGAAAGATAGTAAAATTGGGGATGGAGAAGATTTTAAGTCAAGTTCAAATGCACTGCAGTAGGTACAGACCCTTAGTCACAGTGCTAGAAAGAGCCTGGCCGTGTACTGGAGGTCACGTTCTAACTGAAACCCAGTAAACTCTCTGGTCACAACCCATTTGAGAAAGGACGTGAAGTTTCGGCAGTGACCTGGTATTTCTATACTTTCACTTAGAAGGAAGTGAAGTTTTCAGTGGTGACCTGGTATTTCTATACTTACTTAAGCCTATTTAGGACCTATCTCTCTAATAAATCATTCATTAATTTATTTCTTAAATCAAACCCTGCTGGGGGATCCAGACACAGAATACTGCATTTTTAAAAAAGAAGTAGCCTTTATTTTCCCAAAACCATGGAGCCACTAGATTGCTGCCTTTGCCTCTACAACTCTATGCTCCTTAACAAACTGCAGATTTAAGCAAACAGATATCTGGCAAATTAGCCTAGTTAAGGACCATGATGACACACATTTTTACCACTTGGACAAGTCTGAAGCACATCGTAAGCATCATTGCAGCTTCCAGTGTGATTGTTTATAGCCATCTAACATCCCTGTGATTTTTATAAAACACCCCAATTAATTAAGATAACCTCACTAGGTCTGCGTTTTCCATGTAGTTTTACTCACTCATTCCATGAATATTGAGCAGCCACTAAGTGCCAGGCTCTGTAGCAGGGACAACAGACAGAATAGTTTCCCCTTCCCGTACGCACAGTCCAGACATGGCAATAGCCAATTTCCAAAGTTCGGGGTGTTCCGGGCTCAGAATGGGGAGTATCATAAGAGGCCTCGGGGGGTGGGGGTAATGCCTTTATCTTCCCATTTTAAGGGAAAGAATGAGCTGAACCTCCTATGCAAAGTAGAATGATGATTCTCGTTCTCCAGATAAGAAATAAAATAAGTAGCCTCCAGGCATTCCTTTCCGCCAGAGGAGCAACTGTTTTTTAAATAGCCTTTGGTGCCCAGTCTATTACTAAACAATATGAGTCATTTTTTAATATTACTGCATGTGAGTTAACACAATCTTCCCAAATTAAAGTTTTAGATGGGCCCTCAAAATTTTTAGGGTGTGGTTTTCCTGCAGGTTTATATTGAAAGTATATTCACTCTTCCCCCTTTCATTTGTTTTAAAGGAGAAAGGGAGAGGCCAGAGATCAAATGTTCGGTTCCTCTGTAGCGGATCTATCCGGAAGATAAGCAGCCCAGACTTGAGTTTCTAGATGGATACAACCAGGTACATGTCCAAGGCACAGAGGCGGGTATTTATAACCCATGGTAACATTAAACGCAGTGCCTTCTTCTCCTGTTGAGCAGGGCAACCGTCATCTGTAGCTCCAGGAATCCATACACTATTATTAGTGCAGATTTCCGCAGGAGCATCCATCCAGGTGAGAGGTTGAATAAGTGGAGGAAAAGGCACATAAGTCCAATAAGAATAATTTTGTGTAGCAGTTAAATCAATGTGAGAGGAAACTGGTGAGACAGAAAGTATAAGGAGGAGAATCATTAAATAAAACCTAGTGTAAGCGAGATTGAGTGCCGAAGGAGGAAGAGAACAGAGGGATGTTATTTTTAGGCTAATAGAAATGGTGAGATTTTTAGGTTTGTAAGAAGAAAAAGAAGTGGGATTAGTTAGATGGGTCTCCATTGCCATTAGAGAGGAATGAATCACACCCATTGTGATTTGGGGTGCGTGCTTCTGAGGAGTTGGCACAGATCTCACCACATCTGAGGGCAGTCTCTGACACCGACATCTTTTCCCTGTAGTTTTCGTTGTCAGTATTTACCCAAAGCTTGAGTCTCCTGGTGGGCACCCAGACAGGGGATTGATGATCTCCTGGTGAAACACAAGCATATCCTCTTCCCCACGTTATAATTGTGCCAGGTTCCCAGGTATCGGTTTGGGAGTTTTTCCATAACACTGGCTTGCCTTTGTTTGGGGAGAATTTTTTGCCTGTATAATGGCATTTGGTTGCAGTTAAATCATTCTCTTTAGGAACATTAAAAAAATTTAAAGTAAACAATGCCAAATGTAATTGGGAGTAAGGGGTAGTTAAATCATGTTTTCATTGTTCAGACTGTTTGGACAATTGAGTTTTTAACATGCAATTGACCTGTTCCACCACAGCCTGTCCCTGAGGACTGTAAGGGATTCCAGTAATATGGGAAATTCCCCACTGTTGCATAAATAAATCAAAAGTCTTACTAACATATCCAGGGCATTGTCTGTCTTTATTTGATATGGAAGCCCCATAACTGCAAAGCAAGAATACAGATGTTTTTTAACATGGGCCGTGCCTTCCCCTGTTTGGCAAGTAGCCCAGATAAAACCTGAGAAGGTATCTACAGAAACATGTACATATGACAGTCTGTCAAAGGAGCTAACATGAGTCACATCCATTTGCCATAAAGCATTAGGAACTAGGCCTCTGGGATTAACGCTTTGTACTTCCTGATTTGGAAGTACAAAGACCTGACACTGAGGGCAGCTGTGAACAATAAGCTTAGCCTGTTTCCAGGTAAGGGCAAATTTATCTTTTAATCCAGCAGCATTGACATGAGTGGGATTATGGAACTCCTGAGCTTCTTGGGTTGTAAAAGAGACCAAACAGTCGACTTTATGGTTACCGGCAGACATGGGTCCTGGTAAAGTGGTACGAGATCTAATATGTGTAATACAGAAAGGGTGTCTACATTGGCGAACCGCCTGTTGTCACCTTGAAAATAAGCCAATTCAGAATTATCAATATGTTTGCTAGTAGCAGTTTCTATATTTTTAGTGGCATATACAACATAAGCAGAATCAGAGACAATATTTAAAGGTTTTGGGAAATGCAAGGCACTAATTACAGCAATTAACTCTGCCTTTTGAGCAGAGGTATAAGGGATAGAAATAAGCTTGTCTGTAGGACCCACATAACCAGCATTGCCATTACTGGAGTCATCAGTGAACACTGTAACGGCCTCAGGAATGGGCTGATCTTTGGTCAATTGAGGGACCACCCAAGAAGTCATTTTTATAAAATCAAACAATTTGTTCTTTGGATAATGATTGTCAATAATGCCAATGAAATCAGCCAAGCGAATTTGCCACACTACGGAATGTTGACAGGCAGTTTGAACTTTGAGCCGATTTAAAGAAACTACAAATAAATTCGGATCAAATCCAGAAATTTGAAGTATTCTACACTGAGCCTGTCAAATTAATATGGCTATTTGGTCCAGATAAACAGACAAAGTTTTTGACACAGAATGACGAAAAAAACAACTCCACTAAATCATTATGTTGAACTATTAGTCCAGTAGGGGAGTGTAATGAAGCAAAAACCAGAAGCTGAAAAGTCTGAAATGGCTGTACTCTAGGTAACTGGGCGGTCTGGTTTCTTTCCTCTATGAATTCCAGTTCTAATAAAGCCTCAGGGGTCAAAGTCCTGGGACTGCGGAGATCAGAATCTCCCCCACAGAGTAGAAAATAAGTTAGACAGTGCATAGGTTGGAATACCTAAAGTAGGTCTTAAATAATTAATGTTACCCCAAAGTTTTTGGAAGTCATTTAAAGTTTTCAAAGAATCTCTCCTAATTTGAACTTTTTGAGGTTGAATACGTTGTTCATCGACCACCATTTCTAAATATTGAACAGGAGTGGCCTGTTGAATTTTATCCCGAGCGATGTGTAATCTAGCCTCTGTAAAACGGTGGCTCAAAGTTTGATAACAGTCAATTAATTCTTTATCAGTGGGGGCAACAATTAAAGTATCATCAATATAATGAAGAATATAGGCCTGGGGAAATTGGGCTCGAACTGGTGAAAGTACTTGCCCAACATAAAGCTGGCAGATTGTTGGGCTATTCAGCTTTCCCCGAGGAAGTCCTTTCCATTGATAACGAGCTGCAGGCTCCTGATTATTGATAGACGGGACAGTAAAAGCAAATTTTTCGCAATCCGATTTATGTAAAGCAATATAAAAAACAATCTTTAAGATCAATAACTATGAGAGGCCAATTTTTAGGTATTAAAGCACGGGCAGACATGCCAGGTTGAATGGCCCCCATAGGTTTAATTACAGCATTAATGGCTCTTAAATTGGTTACCATCCACCACTTGCCTTTCTTTTTTACTAGAAACACAGGAGAATTCCAGGGGGAAAGAGAAGGTTCCACATTTCTAAGTTGTAACTGTTCAGAAGCCAAGTGAGTTAAAGCCTCCAGTTTTTCTTTAGAGAGCAGTCACTGCTGAATCCAAACGGCTGTGTCAGATTTCCATTGTAAATGGATAGGATCAGGAGGCGTGGCAGTGGCTGTCACTAAAAAGGATAACCTAAACCTGCCCTGTTTTATTTTATAGTAACTGGGAGGGGTTTAGTAATCCCTTCATGCTTTGGACTGAGACTGAGCCCAGGAACAAACCCCATGTTTTCTATCATATGCTGACTGGGAGAACTATAAGAGTTATGTGGAATATTAATTCCAACCCCCCATTGTGCCAGTAAATCTCTATCCCAAAGATGAATGGGAATTGGCATGATATAGGACTGAATTGTACCCTTTTGACCATCAGGGCCAGTGCAAGGCAAGATAAATGTGCTCTCACAAACTTCCTCGGCTTTTCCAACACCTACTAGTCCCATGTTAGCGGGATGTTTAAGCCAGGAGGAAGGCCATAAACTAGAGGAAATAACAGAAACATCAGCACCAGTATCTACTAGGCCCTCAAACTTTCTTCCTTGAATGTGTATGGTACAGGTGGGCCATTGTTTAGAAATTGTATTAATCCAATAAGCGGCCTTTTCATCGTGGGAGCCCATCCCAGGGCCACGTGTCTTATCTCCTTTGTTTAAAAGGACATTAGGTAGTAAAAGCAATTGAGCAATTGACTCACCTGCCAGAATGGAAACAGGAACCTTGGCAGACACGATTAATCTCATCAATGGAATCAGAATTAATGAGATCAGTATGAATGATGATACCTTTAGCAGAGGTGGATGCCCTACCTAACACCAGACCCACCGAACCTTGAGGTAAAGGGCCAGTGACCCCCGTGAGGACAATTAAAGGCAAAGAGTTAGGTAGTAAATTCAGAGGAATAGTAATACAGAGATCAATCACCCTGCCCCCTACAGTGGAGGTGGACAAGCATTGTACTGAGACAGAAGGAAAGGCTGGGACCCATTTGGGTTGGCTGTAGGTGTGTTTGTGCTGGGGGTTGCGTTGGGACTGCCTGAAGTGGAAACACAACGTTGGTCTAAATCTGAAGTGTCCCATTTGATGTCGGGGCCTGGGACTGGCCCCGCTCCCCATTTCCCTGGTGTGTGGCAGGGGGTTTCCATCTATATCATACTTAGAGCAGCAATTACTTGCCCAAAGTTTACTTTTGCAACAACGTGGACAAACAGTAGCAGCAGCATTTGGCCATGTTTGTTGAGCCGGCTTGGCTGCTTTTAAGTTTTTAACAGTGCAATTTTTTCGATTATGACCAAGTTGACCGCAATTACAGTAGGCTCCAAGAAAAGAATTAGTGGGACTAGTTTGGTTGGTGTCCTTCATGGCTCGTGCCCACAGAATAGCTTTGTGGGTGTCTGATCCAATGCCTTCACAAGCTTTAATATATGAAGGCAACACCTCGTGATCAGGTAAATTTTGTCGTTGGACAGAACACATGGCCATTTTATACTCATGGTTCACATTTTCAAAAGCTAACATACGAAGGAGAATACCTTGAGCATGCTCATCAGAGACAGATTTTTCAACAGCATCTTGTAATTTAGCTAAAAAATCAGGGTATAATTCAGAGTGACCTTGTTTAACCATGGTAAAAGAAACAGGAGCTTGGCCTGGAGTGCGTAATTTATCCCAGGCTCTCATACACACCTTTGTTACTTGTTCTGTGGTAAGAGAATCAAAGTTTAATTGGGCATAAGTATCAGAGAAACTATCAGAGCCTGTGAGCTGAGCCTGAGTAACTAGAATGCCATTAGTCCAATTTAGTTGAGCCTGCAAATGAGCCTCTTCTGACCACCAAGTACGAAACTGTAAATGCTGAGATGGGGTCAGAACAGTTTTTGCCAAAAGGTCCCAGTCTAAAGGAAGTAAAGTGACCTCCGTACCAAAAGTTTGTAATACCATTTTAACATAAGGAGAAGTAAGACCATACTGAGTACAAGCATCCTTAAATTCTTTTAAAAAGGTAAGATTAACAGATACATAACGATGCATTTGTTCCCCTTGGAAGTTAGGTGGGTCTAGCACATCTGGATACGTCCACTCGTCTAATCCACCTGTTTGTTTTGGCATAATAAGCGTTGCATCGAAGTTTCAAGAGTAGGCATCTGAGACGGAGTCAGCATAGAAGTGACAGGAAAAGCACGCATAGATAAAGGAAACTGAGGGTGAGGGGGTCGGACCGGAATGAGAGTGTGAGAAAGGGGTATTGGGGGAGCAGAAGGAACACAAGTATACTGGTGATTACTGGCGTTCATGTGTGAAGAAGGATACAAAGAAGCAGGCTGAGTGGATGGCAAAATGACTGGCTGAGGAACTGAAATGACAGGAGGGTGAGGGGCTGTTTGGTCCTGGAGCCATTAGGTGATGCCCAGAGGCAAATGCTGCAAAGGTTTGAAGATGGAAGAATTAGCATATATATGGTCCCAGGTTGTGTGAGTCAGGCCGGGAGCTTCAAGTACCAGTTCTTTGTGAAAAGAAGTAAGATAAGTAGGGGGTAACGTTAAGCCAAAGTCACCGGAGTTAGACACTGAATTTTTAGCATCATTAGGTGGGGGAGGAGTAGCTGAAGGGAGAGGCTGATCAGATAATGAAGGCTGTGTGGGAGAGGAAGGTTGAGGAGGTATTAGGACGGCAAATACCAAGGCCCAATCATCCCAAACAGTGACGAGAACAAAATTCCCTGTTGAGACCAGTTTCCAGAATGCTGTACCAACATGATCCAGTACTTTTACATATAAGGTTCCTTTTTCAGGAAACCCAGGGCAGTACTTTTCCACCGCCCTGAATAGAGTGACCATATTTTCCATGGTTACTTGGACCCTTCCCTGTTTTAACAGGTCTACATTTAAGGTTCCTTTTTCAGGAAACCAAGGAAAGAATTTTACCACTGCCCTGAATAGAGTGACCATATTTTCCATGGGTACTCGAACCATTCCCTGTTTCAACCAGAGTCTCATATATAAGAGATAAGTATAATTTTTAGAGTCCGTGTGACCCACAGTTAACCCGGACCATACACAGACTACTCACCAGTCATCAGGGAGTCAAACACACATTTCTGTGGACCGAACCGATGATGTTTCTCCGCACCTACCAAAGGGAATCAGGTTCCCACATGCACTTAGAAAAAAAGAAAAACCACATGGGCACCAGATGTTGGGGGAACCCCACCTCTGATAGTCAACATGGGTTCTTTTCTATTTCCCTAATTGTCAGCTGGTCTGAGAAATAAAGGGAAAGAGTACAAAAGAGAAATTTTAAAGCTGGGTGTCCGGGGTAGACATCACATGTCAGCAGGTTCTGTGATGTTCCCTGAGCCATAAAACCAGCAAGATTTTATTAGTGATTTTCAAAAGGGAAGAGAGTGTACGAATAGGGTGTGGGTCACAGAGATCACATGCTTCACAGGGTAATAAAATATCACAAAGCAAATGGAGGCCGGGCGAGATCACAGGACCACAGGACGGGGTGAAATTAAAATTGCTAATGAAGTTTCAGGCATGCATTGTCATTGATAACATCTTATCAGGAGACAGGGTTTGAGAGCAGACAACCCGTCTGACCAAAATTTATTAGGTGGGAATTTTCTCGTCCTAATAACCCTGGGAGTGCTACGGGAGACCGGGGCTTATTTCATCCCTTTGTCTACGACTGTAAAAGACAGCCGTCCCTAAAGTGGCCATTTTAGAGGCCTCCCCTCAGGAACGCATTCTCTTTCTCAGGGATGTTCTTTGTTGAGAAAAAGAATTCAGCAATATTTCTCCTATTTGTTTTTGAAAGAAGAGAAATATGGCTCTGTTCCACCCAGTTCACTGGCAGTCAGAGTTTAAAGTTATCTCCCTTGTTCCCTGAACATTGCTGTTATCCTATTCTTTTTTCAAGGTGCCCAGGTTTCATATTGTTCAAACACACATGCTCTACAAACAATTTGTGCAGTTAACATGATCATCACAGGGTCCTGAGGTGACATACATCCTCCTTGGCTTACAAAGATGACAGGATTAAGAGATTAAAGATAGGCATAGAAAATCACAAGGGTATTGACTGGGGAGGTGATAAGTGTCCATGAAGTCTTTGCAATCTATGTTCAGAGACTGCAGTAAAGACAGGCGTAGAAATTACAAAAGTATTAATTTGGAGAACTAATAAATGTCCATGAAATCTTCACAATTTATGTTCTTCTGCCATGGCTTCAGCCAGTCCCCCCGTTCGGGGTCCCCGACTTCCCACAACAAAACTGCAGATTTAAACAAATAGATACCTGGCAAATTAGCCTAGTTAAGGACCATGATGACACATTTTTACATGGACAAGTCTGAAGCACATCATAAGCATCATTGCAGCTTCCAGTATGATTGTTTATAGCCATCTAACATCCCTGTGATTTTTATAAAACACTCCAATTAATTAAGATAACCTCACTAGGTCTGTTTTCTATGTAGTTTTACTCACTCATTCCATGAATATTGAGGAGCCACTAAGTGCCAGGCACTAGAGTAGGCACAGGGATGTAAAAGTGGGGAAGATAAAGAGACTCTTTATCTTCGAGGAAGTTAGAATCCAGCAGGAAAAAAGATAACCAAATAAGCAGTTTAAGACATTGTAAGATATACTAGGTAGTATTGTCTCTAGAAATCACTACATAAGCAACTAAACTACTCTGGGATTAAGAAAAGCTTCTCAGAAGAAATGAGAATCTAGCTAAAATCTGAATGATGAGAATAAATTAGCTTTATCTAGGTGAAAGTTGGAGGAATATGGTTTGTTATGAAAGGCAGAGCCCAGGGGAAGAGAGATGCAGAGGTATGAGAAGTTCAAGGGACTGAAAGAAGCTCAGAAACTAGAAAGAATTGAGCAAATATATTAATATAAGGTCAGCATCTGGTTTCCAAAATATTAGATGGAATATAAGCACCTGAAGTCTTCCTCAGAGAGCATAATTTTACATATCAAACTGCCTATCCAGCTCCTATCAAAGGCATAAAGTACAAAAGCGACATTTAAGAGAAGAAAGTCTAGGTAGTATGTAATCCATTCATATCCTTGAGTGGTTACCATTCAGTTCTTGGATCATTTGAGACCATAAGAACTCTATGTGCTTGGATTATATTTGCCCAGCCACTCACAGAGGCCTTCACTGAAGGTGCTCAAATATTCTGTCTTCTTTAAGACATAAAAAAAACAAGTCTCACAGCCTTTTTAGTACTAGTTATAAAAGCTATTGTTAACATAAACCCAAAGTGCCCCAAATAAAAAGCATTTCCATCCAAATTCAACAAAAACTTTTTTGAAGTTTCTTATTGCCCTGTAAGATTGATATGTTTTTTTTCTCCTTTCCTTTAATGAAATCTATATAATATATCATGTTTAATAAATAAAACATATAAAAAATATTTTTTGGCCTTGGTTATTACCTTGGTTTACAGCAATCTCATAACCAAATTGTATTTCAAGCACAATAACTGTTTTGACCCTTTTGGATTTTCATAAGCTTTGAAATTCTCTATAAGACACCTTTTATGCAGCCCCTCAGATCTTCCCAGACTCACCTGTCTGAAGGGCTCTTGGCCACTGTTCATTCCTTCTGCTAACCACTTCTGCAAGGGCTCTTCTGGACTATCACCTATGTTATGACACAGGCACAGCCCAAAGCAGCTCATCTCAGGCCAATGCCACAGACCCCTTGCCTCCCACAGTGAAGTTTCCCTCCTGCTACTGAGCCATGAGTCACCCATACATGTGTAACTGGGAAGTGTGGAAGAGTTAAAGTCCCAGAAGTGAACATCGGACCAATAGAAGAGAAGAGCTAATGGGTCAGTTCTTCCTTCCTTCTACCAGATAGTCTGTCCTGAGATGCATTATTCATAAGGCACCTCTGAAGGCGTTCCTGTGAGATCAATGGTCAGTTATACTTGCTACCAAGTAGACATCAGTTTTCAAATCCCAACCCCCTCCATGTTTGTTCTCTCTCTTCCCTGATGCTCCCTTTCTCCTCACTCTTGCTTCCAGGCACCATATGTCCCAATAACCTATTAGCACATAAAGCTTTTTCTTCTCTGTTTCAAGGGAATGACAGCTACAACCATCATCCTGATTCTTGGGAGTTACTCTCTACTCATATTTTACTAACCACAGTGTATGCATTTTTTTGTGTTGAGTTTCTCACATTCTTTTTGAAAATTTATAGATTCTAAATAAATTCTAAATAGGCTCACAGTCAGCTTAATTTTGTATTAATTTTACAGAACTGGGGAATTTGGCCAAAGAGGATAATTTAACTCCTTAAATAAAATTCCACTGGAAAATTCAAAGCACAGTCTAATGTGTTTTCAAAAAAGAGATAGCTTCCATTTCCTCAAAATAATCTGTTAGCTTGCTGCTTGCTACTCTCCCTAAATCTCCATGCTTGCTGATATGGTTTGGTTGTGTCTCCACCCAAATCTCACCTTGCATTGTAATAATTCCCAGGTGTCATGGGAGGAACCTGGTGGGAGGTAACTGAATCATGGGGCAGGTTTTTTCCCATGCTGTTCTTGTGATAGTAAGTCTCATAAGATCTGACGGTTTTATAAAGGGCAGTTCCCCTGAACGTGCTCTCTTTCCTGCTGCCATGTAAGATGTGTTTTTGCTCTTCCTTCTCCTTCTGCCATGACTTTGAGGCTTCCCTGGCCATGTGGAACTGTGAGTCAATTAAATCTCTTTCCTTTATAAATTACCCAGTCTTGGCTGTCTTTATTATCAGCTTGAAAACAGATTAATACACTTGCCTTCTCCTTAACAGACCAGAATTTGTGTGTAATAAAATGTTTTTTTTAAAAAAAGGGAACTTTAATTCTTTCTGTATAGTAAGATAGTTTTAGGATTCTGGAGAAATCACAGTCAGCAAGCTTTTTATTTCTTTCTGAATAATCAAAGTGCATTTTGTTGGGAAGAGTATCTGAAACTTTAGCTGCAGTTCAGCTTTAATTAATTTTTCTTTTTGCTAGATACGTTTTTCTGTATTTTTTAATACACTTAAGATCAGCACTTGGAGACCAGTAATTTAAAGAATGTGTTTCTTCTCGCTTATTTCTTTCAGAATACCTTATTTCTTGTTGTAGAAGGCCATCACTGAATATCAGCAAGCTTCCTCACCCACAGCCACCATCCAATTATACTGTACATGTAAAGCAAGTTTTAGTAGCTGCACTGGAATGGTTTTCCCCAAAGGGCTTTTTTCTTTTATTATACAATTCTGTTCTTATTACTTAAACATTTCTTAAGATTTCTGATGTTTTTTTTTTTACTTTTGAAATTAATAATATTTCTTAAAATATCCATTTTGTGCTAGTTATTTGTCAAACAGGAAATACAGATAAATAAGATAGTCTTTCCCTACAAATAGTTTATCATCTAGTAGGAACCTAAGACAAGTATACACTTAAGAAAAACAAAAAGTTAAATATAATTGGTGCCATAGCGGCAATACACATACAATCTTAAATCTATTGTTGAGGGGAAGAATAGAACCATTAATTCCTGGCTATGTCAGTTTGAAGTAATTTCTATATTTTTTGCTGGGAAATCAGGATGTAATTCTGTTTAGTACTTTAGATCATCCATTCAAAATATATATGGGATTAATATAGTATATGTACATGTGTATATATATAATATAAATATATAAATATAAAATACAATATTTTGTGTGTATATATGTACATACACACAATGTACATTACGTAACATATATTGTGTGTATGTGTATGTATATTATATATAAAACATATATGATACATATAATGTATATTTTATTGTATATAATAAAATATTATAAAATGGAAGGACATTCTGCCACGCTACAATATGGATGAAACTTGAGGACCGTATGTTAAGTAAAATAAGCCAGTCACTAAAAGACAAATACTGCATGATTCCACTTATATGAGCTACTTAAAGTAGTTAAAATCACAGAGACAGAAAGCAGGTTGGTGTTTGCTGAGGGGTGCAGGGAGAGAGTGATGTGGAGTTACTGTTTAAATATAAGTTTTGCAAGATGATAAGAATTCTGGAGATGGATGGTGGTGATGGTTGAATGTATTTAATACTACTGAAGTATATATAGAAAAAATGGTTAAGACAGTAAATTTTACGTTATATTTTACCACAATAAAGAAATGAGAAAAAATAAGAGTGTATATATTGTATTATATTGTATTCTATAATGGGAAAAATGATTAATGAAAATATAATGAAATAATAGCAGAGTCTGCTAGGTCTTCTGTGATCTTCAGAAAGTGCTAGGGTAGTGTGGGTGCAGAGATGAGGGTGTGGCTAGTATTGTCCGCTGTGAATAAAGGTGGAAGGGGGTAGGAAAAGGGGTAGAGATACCTTTTAAAGCTTTGTAAAAGAGCCTTGAAAAGTAAATAGACTTTTTAAAGGTAACAGAGAAAGTATTTCAGGCAGAGAAACAGAGGTAGTAAAAGAATGGAGTTTAGGTAAACAGAAAATTTCTGTTTAGATGAAACATAGAGCAAATGGAAGAGAGTGGTAGGGGATGATGTCAGTGAAATAGATACTTGGAGGTTTCACTGTCCACTATGTTATCGAGTTTGGATTTCATTATAAATCAATGGTCTTAGCCAGAAATGAGCTTCAGAATCACTTGTGAAGCCTTGAAAAATTCATATGCCCATGTATCTCATGGGAGATATGGTTTAGTAGATCCAGAGTGGAGCCTGGGCTTGTATATGTTGTCAAAGCTCTACAGGTGATTAACATGTGCTCTCAGAATCACTACTGTACATAATAAGATATTACTGGAAGTTTTATTTTTAATGCCTGAGATGTACTAAGGTTCACTTATGTAGTTCTGATGACAATCAGATGGATGACCTGGAGAGGGTGGAACTTGAGATAAGGACATAAGATAAAAGACTCCTAAATGAATGGTTTGGATTAAGATACTGGCAATAGGAAGAAAAAAGAGCAATAGATTGGAGAGGCATTTAGAAAGTCAAAATGACTGAACTTGGTGGTCAATGAGATTCTATTCGTAAAAGAGGAAGAAATAAAAGACAGTGCTCATATTTCTACATCAGATAACTGGGTGATGGTGGATCTATTAACTGAGATAGTAAATGCTGGCATAGGTACTAAATGCTATGTCTGACAGATTGGCTGTCAAAGAGTTAGGTGCTCAATGAGTGCTTGTTGAATGAATTTAAAAACCCTAATAAATCAAGTGATCATATAATTTTGGATGAAAAAAAGGGTTTGTTTCTAGAAGGGGTTTTTGTTGGTTTTTGACAAATCTATATGCCTTGGGGCAGATGGAGTAGCAGACTGAGGAAAGAGACATGCAAAGCAGAGAAAAAAAGGATAGAAGAAAAGAAGCACAAATGTTGGAAAGTTTAAGCTGGGCTCCAGAAACAATGAATGGTTTTGTTTGCTTCTAGAATAGTAAGAGATGAAGCCATGAAGATATAGTGGCACCAATATGTATGTCTGAAAGTCAGGCTGAGGAAGTTTTAATTAATTCAGCAGGCATTGATGAGGCAGGACTTTTGGGCAGAGGCTTCCTGTTTTTAAGATCTTGCTCTTTTGGAAAACTTAAAAGAGCACTTCTGACCTGGGACTCCTGGATCTCAACATTTTCAGACAGAAAGTAGTCAAGGTTAAAATTACCATATTATATAGCAATAGGTGTTTCAGGCTATATGTGACAGTTAACTAGATATCATAACACTCTTAATTGAACCAACCTTTTTGTCACTAACTTGAATGCTACTTTTATCATAAACTATATCCTCATATAGATTTGTGCTTCTCTCTGGATTTTCTATTTCATATCATTTTGTACAAAATCTGCTGTATTTAATTGAGATTGCCTTGAGTTTATAAATTAATTTGAGAAAAACTGGCATTTTTACAATATTCAGTTTACTAAAAAGAATAGTTATTTAAGTTTTCTTAAAAATAATATAAAAAGAATAGTTATTTAAGCTTTCTTCTGTATTCCTCAGTGGAAGATAATTATTTTTTCATATATATCTTAAACTTGTCTTTTTAATTTATAACCCTGTATTTCTCTCTTGAATTGCTATCGCCAATAGTATTATTTCTTGCATTGTAACTGTGTGTGTGTGTGTGTGTGTGTGTGTGTGTGTGTGTAAATAAGAAGTCTTCCTAGATGAACAATTAAAATAGGAAAAAAAGCAAATGGAAGTATTTTTAATAGCATCTGACCCTCATTGAACTGATATATATATGTAAAAAACATTTTGGATAATATTATCATAGAAAACAAACAAAAAAAGAATGCTTCTGTTTTGCCTACGTATTGTCAAAGTTTTCCTTACATAAGATAATCTGTGATTATATTTACAGTTATAGTGTGGTATTTCTTCAGTCAGTCCTAGTCATCACCAGTGGGCGTTCCATTTTGGGAGCTCCATTTCCCTCCTAATGTCATACAAAGCCCTACCTAGATTCTTGCTCTTTCCACAGAAAAACTGCCCTCTTTAGCCCTGTGCTTGAGCTCATAACCCTTCTCCTTGGCTTTTCAGTGTCTCCTCTCAAGGTGCTGGTGGGACAAAATGCAGGATACTGTAGCCATAGGAATAAACCCTCACTGTAAACATTCATCAGGGTCAGAAGTATTTTCAGATAGTTTGATGCAGCTGTGAGTCAGAAATGGTTTTGGTTTTATCTTATCCTTTATCTCAGTCCTTCAAAATTTTTCAATTTGAATAACCTGTTTAACAAATCTTTTAAATGAGGGGTCCATAAACATCTTTCATAAATGGCCAGATCGGAAATATTTTAGGCATTACCAGCAATATGGTTTCTGTTGCAACTACTTAACTCTGCTGTGGTGGTGTTAAGGCAGTCAAAGACAACAATGACGGGGGTGTATTCCAATAAAAGTTGATTTACTAAACAAGCAGTGGGCCAGATTTGGCCCATGAGCCATAGTTTCTCGATCCCTATTTTAGATCAGTAAACTTCCAAACTATTCATTATTTATATTTTAAAAAATCAAAAGCAATGCACTAGTTTCCATGGAAGCAATGATGACAAAATGCAAAGTACTGGAAATGAACAAACTGCAGAAAAATCATCAGAATGACTTATTATCAATCCCTAAATAATGCTTCTGTGCATAAACAGCATTTGTTTTTAAATGAAGCACAAGTGGGATTGTAGTATAATGTAAACACATATATTACATTGCGGTATGGTTACTGCTTTGGGGAGAAAGAAGGAGTTGACTAGAGAACCATTATTATCAGCAATAAGATAGAGTATTTGCTCTAACTTACCAATCTTGTACTGCATTGAAGGATTCTTCATTTGTAATGTCATACATTAAAATGAAGCCCATGGCTCCACGATAGTAGGCTGTGGTGATAGTCCTGTATCTTTCCTGGCCTGCTGTGTCCTAAAGAATAAAAAAAAAAAAGATAATCTCTCAGAAATAAGGCAATACATTTTTGGGAAATGATTAATAATTCCGAAAAGAGTCACAATAGAGTCTAAAGTGTACTCATTGTGTATAGCTTTTTTAGTCTTGTTTCCCCTAATGATTTTTCAAATGATTTTTTTACTGATACATAATAGATGTAGATATTTTCAGGGTACATGTAATAATTTAATATATTTACATAATTTTTAAAGATCAAATCAGTATAACTAAGATACACAACACTTTAAATATTTGTCTTTTCTTTATGCAGAAACATTCAAATTATTCACTCCTAGCTACTTTAAAACATACAATCAATTATTGTAAATTATAGTCATACTACTGATTTATCAAACACTACATCTTATTTCTTCTACCAAACTCTATATTTGTACTTCAAATGATCAAATCTAAAAAGTATTGGTGTTCAAAAGAGTTGAGCAGGAGCAAGGCATAGAAAACTTATTTAAAGAAATAATAAGAGAAAACTTTCCAAAGCTTGAGAAAGAGATAAATAACCAGATGTATGTAGTAAGGTCAGGGAATACCAAACAGATTTGACCCAAATAAGACTACCCCAAGGCATATAATAGCCAGACTCTCAAAGGTGAAGGACAAATGGAGAATCCTAAAAGCAGCAAGTACAAAGAAGCAAATAACATATAAAGGAGCTCCAATTTGTCTGACCACAGGTTTCTCAGTGAAAACCATAAAGGCCAGGAGAGAGTGGGACTGCATTTTCAAAGTGCTGAAAAAAACCTGCCATCCAAGAATACTATATCCAGCAAAAATATCCTTTATCTATGAAGGAGATAAAGTCTTTCTCAGGCAAACAAAAACTGAGAAAAGTCACCACCACCACACTCATTTACAAATGTTAAAGGGAATTCTTCAATTTGAAAACACATTCCATTAATATGCAAAAAGAAGACACTTGAAGGTATAAAACCCACTGGTAAAATTAAGGGCATAGACAAACCAACAATACTCTATAATTGTGGTAGCAATCCCCTCATAACTCTAGTATGAAGCCCAAAAGACAAATCTATCAAAACAACAATAGTTACAACAATCTGTTAAGAGATAGGCAATATAAATATATGTAAATTGTAATAATAAAAAGCCAGAATGTGGGAAGATGGAGTTAAAGTGCAGAGAGTTTTTTTTTTTTTTTTTTTTTTTTTTTGATGTTTTTCTTTGTTTCTATTCTTTTCTTTGTGATCTAGGATAAGTTGCTACCTCTTTTAAACCACTTTTATGTCCTAATGATTTTTATATGGCAGTTCTGCAATATTCTGAAAAACTCTTTTTTTGGTAAAGAACCTGCTGAAAGTACCTTCGACATTTGTCTACTTCCATTAAGCGGCATCTGACTACAGAAAACAAACAAACAAAAAGATCATATTTATTTATAATTTGAGCTTTTTATTGCAGTTTAAGATCAGAGGAGTATATTAGCTCCACCACTATGCATTTATCTATCTACTAAGTACAAGCCACTGTGGGGAAAAAAGGAAGTTTATAAAAAGGTCCCGCTTTTAAGAAGCTTGCAATTCAGTCTTGGTTTATTCAATTTTAAAATGGGAATAAAATACCTGCTTTGTATGTATGTTTGAGTCAGACAGATCCGGATTTGAGGGCCTTCTCTCCCATTAGATAGCTGAGGAATGTGGCCAAGTTACTGAACCTCTGTAAACCAAATCCTTCTAACATTTAGCACGCTTGTTAGGGTTCCATGAAGTAATTCACATAAAGTGCTTCCCACAGAGAGCAGCACATAAAAATTGGTCAATAAATGGCAAGTACTAGCTTTTATTCCTTAGATTCAGGACAGCAAGGTTAATATAAGATAAAGATAGCAGCTTACAAGTACAGAAGTTTGACACTTGCAAAAGAGATGGCATATAACAGTTAAATTTGGGAATGAGGCAGATACATCACCAAAGTGGACCTGTATATATCACATATACCTTATAGTGTAGCTAGAGTAAATGTTCCTCAACTCAAACTCCCTCCTCAGGACCTGGGGCATCACTTGTAATTCAAATGCTCTTCAGTTTCTCTCTTTGCCACTTTCCCTGGAGATTGGCATCTAACTTCTCTTTCCTAGTTATCTTTAGATGCTTAGCACTTTGGACAGAAATGTTATATTCTTTTTGACATCAATCTGGGCTCTCTTATCCCAGAAATGCCTCCTTTGGATGCAGAGTGCATCCCAGCTACCCCTAAGATTTAACAGGCCTTGGAGGCAAAACTAATGTGTTGCACACAGGAACAGCTTCGTTTACCATCACAATGAAATTAATGTCTCATAAGGTCACTATTGGGAAGGACTCATGTTGAATTTGCTGTTCTTCACCCAGAGGTATGTACCTGCTTAGATGCTTACACCCCACCATGAACAGCAGTGTGAAACTAAAGATTGCCTACAACTCTTTCCCAATTTGTGTTATATCCTATTTGACTCCTGAAAGTTTAGAGAAGAGTGATCAAAGGAGGCTGGGAATCAGTGAATGATTCTGGAAGAATGTAGGGTATAAAATGGAACTGAAAATTAGCTAAGAGTATGAATTTTTATGAAGCCAACAATTCTACTCTTGGAGCAGGGGTAAGGCCGACCTGACTATAAGGTATTTATTTGGTAATTTTACAGAAAATAAAGTTTCAAAAGTAGGATGAAAACAGATTATAGTACTCAAAATAGTAGAAATAATGTAAAACAGGTGAGGAAGATCTTTCAGAACATACTATCAATGGCAGAAAACAAAAAAAGAAAGTAGATTTCACCACATGAAAATCTGTCAATCCCTTGAATATAAAAAAAGTAAAATTAAAACGATAGAACATCAAATGATAAATTGGGAAGTGTATTTGCTTTAGACCAGAGAGATCAAAGGTTAATATATTTAATATGTAAAATGGTACCAAGACATCACTAAAAATGTTAAATATTCTAATAGTAAAAATTATTTATGAAAAGGCATATAAATGACTAATGAATTTATAAAAAGAATCGAATCCCAGCCATAGTAATAAAAATGCAATGCTGCATAATTGCATGACTATATGATAGAAATTACTTGGCCACTATTTGAATATTTTATTGTACTTTGCTTACTATTTTATAAATATTTTAAAATAAAAATGTAGATGCTGGGGATAAACATAGATGTCGTAAAGTGTAGCTCATTGGGACAAATATACAAATTAGGCAGACAGAAGCAAATCTTGAACTTATTTGGATATTCTTATATATTCATTGGATTTAATTCAGTTAGCAGTATATCCAACTGTGAAAGAAAGAAGAAAATTAGATAACATAGATAAAATACCAGACTCAAACTTCAAGACTGTTTAAAATGCAAAGAATAAGCAAAGCTTTTGTGACATGTGTAAGCTTTCTGGGGGAGCCTAACTAGTTATAACTAGTCTATTTTAAAAATTTCCCTTATTTGGCTTGGGTTCATATTTTCCAGAACATATTATCTATAAATGTAATTTACCATTTTTATTTTGCCTATTTTAAAGTAACTTTAAACGGCTTTCTTTTTCTCTTGGTCACACTTTTTTTTGGCATTGATTACAAAGCATTCTTACAGGTTGGAACCCCATGCCTGCTGCCTTCTCTGCACTGCAATAGACAGCTTCTCCCTAATTTCTCAGTAGGGGAAAACAACCTGTATACCAAGACACTGCTAAAAGGTGATGCAGACCTTTTCTGTCAAGCATGTTTTCAGCACAGACACTGAGTAATGTTGTGTTGGAAAACTGACTTTATCTCTCTCTTCCTTGTTGACCTCTTCCAGTGATGCTGTCCCCTTTTCATAAGATGTTAATTTCATTTTGACAGTAAAGAAACTTGTTCTATTGTTATAAAATGCATCGATTTCATATTGTGGGTATATTTAATCTTTGAGAGAGAAGAAATCAAGTCACCATTATATTCTGATTGAAATGCTACAGGAAACTGTTAGAAACCACAGGGTTGAATAGCCATTATGCATCAAAATCAAAAAAGAGAGAGGGAAAAACCAGCTTTCAAGAAAAAAAAAAAAAAAATAGAAGCTTTCAGTAGTACTTGAGTCACGGCAAGGGGCAAGATCTTCATGATTTGAACCCAGAAATACAATCTAATTGGTAATATTTATCATTTAAAAGCTCTCAGGGAGAATAAGAAATTGCACAAGCAGGGAAAGTATAGTAAGAAATAAAATGAGAAAATTTATTCTCCAAATACAGAGAATAAAAGTAAGCTAATAAACAGACATCAAGCTGACTTTGTTTTGGCTTTGAAAACAATTTCAGGATTACAAACTCATTAGCATTTTCTTCCGTTATATCAGGAAAAAAGGAACTGGGAAAAACACTTCATTATAATTGACATTTACTAATGATGGAAGAAGTTTACATCTGAAAGAAAAAAACATTTTATAATGTGAAGTGCCACTAATGTAATTAAACTTGAACAGTCTCAGGTAACTGACTAAAATGGTATTTCTCCCCAATTTGCCCAGGAAGCTGGCTCAAAATCCTGGCTTTGTGTTGTTCCTCTCCCTAGCTGACACTAATAACTGGATATACTTGATTTTCCATAAATGTAGGCTTCTGGTGACTGAAAAACATAACTGGAAATATCAGAGAGAAAATTAGGGATAAAAATGTGATTAAAAAATAAAAACTTTCTTCCATGAGTGATAGCTTTCATTTTCCTTTTTTTTTTTAAAAAAAAAAAAAAATCATTTCAGTTAGCTTAAATATTTTGATTTCCCAATCATGTTTTTAGGAGAATTTTGGCATTAATGGCAAGTTTGATTAACAAATACTTGAATATCTGTCAAGAAAAACCTATAAAATGGGAAACATTAACAGCTTGATAAGTAGTAGCTTAAAACTTTTTCGGTTTGAATTTTGGCACTCTGTTTCTGCCTTAGAATTTTGTTTTCTAATGAAATCTTTCTTTTTTAAAACTGTATGTACTGAATTCTTAAAACCTTCTAAGGTCATGCAGAAATAACATTCAGTTTTAAAACTGAGGAAATAGCAGTCATTGGTAAGGTAGGAGTTGTACTGTAATTTGTTTTTTGTTTTAGTGGTTACTTCTCTTTGTATTTAATTAAAAGGAAAATGGGAGTAACTGTTAGTAAAGAAATATAACTCAAATAATATAACCACGATCAAAATACATTTATTGGATACCTAGACAGAGAAAAATAGATCAAAGGACAGACAATCCTGATACATGATAGAGTAGACAATTTTATAGGTGTTAATTGTTTAACAAAAGTACTTTACTTAAGCTATAGAAAAGAATATGTGAAAACCCAAAAGGGGAAGTCAAAAGACATGGGGGATGGGAACAGTGTAATCCAGGACAGAAAAAAACATGCTTTGCCTAATGAGTTTCCAAACGGACATAAAGAAGTAAAATAGAATAAATACTTAGTCATTGAGCACTCAAGCAAGTGGGGATCTCTTAATTCATACCTAGTTACCTTTCGCCCAAAGAAATTGTTTTGAATCATTAAAGACAGATTAAATTATGCTCGGTATAGTTTAATGTTAACACTGATTGATTCATTCAATAAACATTTAGTGAACACCTATTACAAGTTAGGAACTATGATAGGTATATATTAAACTTATTTTACCTATTCTAATATTTGTACATTTTAAAATTCTACACATTGAGAGCATTTCATTAGGAACACCATATTCTCTGTATATTTACAAAAATTTAAAGTTGAATGGAAAGAAAAAATGAGAGTAACTATTAGTAATGAAACATAACACAAATAATATCACCATTTATTTTCCTAAAGAACTAGACAGCATAGCAATTTAAATTGTAATAGAGACAATTTATTTAGTGTCAAAATCCCTCAATTTAGTTTCTGCTGTTGGCTGTATTGTCTCGCAGAAAGATACATTGAATTTCTCACCCCGGAACCTATGAATGTGACCTTATTTAGAAAAAGGGTCATTGCAGGTATAACCAAGTTAAATGAGGTCTTCTTTTTTAAAATTATTTCAGTAGGTTTTTGGGGAAACAGGTAGTGTTTGGTTACATGAATTAAGTTGTTTAGTGGTTATTTCTGAGATTTTGGTTCACCCGTCACCCGAGCAGCATACCCTGTACCCACTGGGTAGGTCACTTTGGGTTAAAATGGGCCCTAATCTTTATATACCTAACACTTTAGAGACATAACACTCAGAGGAGAAAGCTATGTAAAGGGAGAGGCAGAAACTGGCCTGATGAATCTATAAGATAAGGACTGCCAAGAATTGAATTCTTCCCTAGAGCCTTAGAGACAGCATAGCACTGCTGACACCTTAATTTAGAACTTCCAGCCTCTGGAACTGTGAGATAATAAATTTCTGCTGTGTTAAGCCACCCAATTTGTGCCTCTTTGTTACATTAGCCCTAGGAAACTAGCACAGTCACTGACCCCACTTTGCAATCTTCATGATCAGACTGAAGGCAATATAAATCTCAGAGCTACCCACACACACTGTTAGTACTTTACAGAAGAAAAAACTACAGAAAATTCAAGGTGGTCTATGGAGAAGTCAAACATAGTCTCACTGTGTGAATTCAGGAAAGATGTTATGCTAAAATCCACTACCATATTCTACATTTAACTTACATCAAATGAACCTCTTCAAAAAAGTTGGTTTGATATACCTTGTTACTTTAAAAACTAGGTATCTATCTATTTCTCCGTCTCTTATTCTAATATATGTCCTATTAGAAGGACAGTGCAATGTTGCTTGATGTGACAAAAATTATATATTAGTTTCTGTTGGAATTTCATCCCAAAATGATTGAGATACTGTTCCACGAAAATGTAAAGTCATGATGTATATACCGAGACACAACTCCCGCAAACAACAGAAACAACAGAATTTCAATTATTACACACCATGTTGTTTGTATAATGTCATTAATACTTGCCCCCAAGTTGCATTTTTAGAAATTTCCATAAATAGGCACAAAACAGTATTGAATTTGTCTTTTAAAAATGTAACAAAAATAGGAAGCTTAAATATTTTATGCTTTCTTGTTGCATATTTATTTTTGGAATGAAATAGCAACTTTTTCCTTAGAGCAGTTAATCTTCCATTAAAACAAAATTTACAAACCACTTTTCCCAACTGATCTTGTGCAGTCAGCCTGGCTTCATTTATGCACATTCAGTTATACAAGCATCTGTGAAACAAGCCCACATTTTAGAAGAGTACTAATAAACCAGCCGCTAAATAGTTCTTCAATCGGTTTAACTCCCTACTTATTGTCCTTTGTCCATCCTTTTCACACCAGTAGATTTTATTGATCAGATTTTTCTTGTCATGATGTTTAGTTTTGTAATACCAAAAACATTCATTTTACAATGGCATCCACTTCTAAGTAAAACCTAATAGAATAAGCCTGAGGCAGAAGGATAAAACCTGACCTATTATTTCATGGCAGTGTTACCATGGCAATTCATCTTTCCTGGAAGAGAGGAAAAGCCATAGATAGCTTTTTTTATAGGGGGCCTTTGACTTCATTGTCAGTAATACCCTGACATATCTACCAATTGTATGTTTCTGCTCATGAAAGTTGGAGATGGTTTTCAGTAAACACTATTTAAACACTCAGAACTCTCTTCAAGACCTTAATAAAATTTACAACCGAAAGTATATAAAGGCATCTTTACTTATTTTATGTCAGTGCTTGTTTGCTAAGAATGTTTAACACAAACACAAAGGCAGGAGAAGGCACCATTTTTGCTTTCCTTCTAATTAATCTTTTTGACATACTTCTTCCCAGCGGGATTTTGATTACACTCAATTTTTTCAAAACCTGCAGGATAAATACATAAATTCAGGCAGCTTACAGCTCATAGTCAAGGTTGAGAATTGTTTTTCTTCACAGAACACAATAAGAAACGCTGCATAAGATCAAATGCATTGCGTTTTAAAGGATAACAGGCTTTTGAATGGGACTTTTACTATTGCCCTAAAATAGGCAACTAAGACTCAAACCAGACTCTTTATAAACGGTTGGGCACTTTCATACACACAAAGCCATGTGCCGATTGGGCTCATTGAATAGTATCTGCTTAAACAATGGAATTTTGATCTGCTTTTGTGCAAGAGTACTTGATACCTGGAGAGAGATAGCAGGGTTGAGGAAGGGGAGGCAGTGGAGAAGCCTGATTTCTCACAGGTTAGCATGACTAGATTATGTGAGTTTCCCATGGATCAGTAAACACTACAGCAGGTAGCCGCACTTGAGACATTTTGCCATTAAGCCATCTCCAAGAGAGCTGTCTCCTGGATGAGGTGTGGAGAGTTTGATGTATATTAACAGGGGCAGAAGGGAGCTGAAGAAATTTTAAAGGAGAAGGAATATGAGCAACTCTTCCATGTCACGGCACTATGTGGCGAGAGAGCCCTAACAGGCTCCCTGAAGGTCCTCCATAAGGGAACCAGCATTCAGATATCTGTCACATGGAAGCTTGTCCAGTGGGTGGCAGGACAGGCTTCACTGAAGAAGCCAAGAAAGAATTGTAATTGCACATCAGGTTATGTGCAGTCATCTGCCCTCTCTTCATCTCCCAGCTCTTCTTCATCCCTGATTTTGAAACAGCAAGAACTACAAAAAGAAGGCACAGAAAGGGAGGATCAAACTGCTCTTTTGATTGTACTACCAGTCCCTGGGAATGTAGTCAGATTTATGGTAAGGGAAGAATATTATTGTTAAACTGGATACGACAATTTTGCCTTTTTAAACTGGGCTCAACAGTACTGAGATTTCTTTCTGTCTTAATAATCAACTTTTCTAAAAGCAGTTTTGGTTTCAAAGCAACACTGAACAAAGTATGGAGATATCTCATAAACACCCTAGCCCCACACATGCATAGCTCCTCCACTATCAATGCCCCCCATCAAAGTGGTGCATTTGTTACAACTGATGAACCTACATTAACACAGCATTATCACCCAAAGTCCATAGTTTACATTAGGATTCCCTCATGGTGCTTTACATCCTGTGGTTTTGCAGAAATTTGTAATGACATGAATCCACAATTATAGGATCATATAGAGTAGTTTCACTGCCCTAAAAGTCCTCTGTGTTCTGCCTGCGTTGAGTTTTTTGTCTGTTTGTTTGTTTTTTAATAAGAGAACAAGGACTGGAAATACTATGAGATCTGTTCAAGTCATGGTTTGGGGATGAGTATAGGTGACTGGGCAGAGCATGATCAAAAACAGGGTTTAGATAAAATTAATATCAAAGTACACCACAAGTTTAGGCTTTTTTACCAAGCTAACTACCAATAAAGTATTACAAAAATAACATCAAGAATGTAGACTTAAACAGGGTGTTACATATATGCACATTCATATATATCATGCCATTTATTTATTCGGAAGTAGTAGACTATTTTTTAGATGATGAAACTGAGAAATAAAGAGGTGAGGTGCCAGTTCTAAGTCACAGTGCTGGGAAGTGACACAGGTCATACCAAAGACCAGCTTTTCTCAAATATCCAAAGTCTAGTCCTCTTTATGAGTACTAAGTGGAATAGTGAGGAATTTAGGTTATAGTTTTTTTACTCTGGATCCCTATTTGATGTTATCATCTTGCTTTTGAACCTTTGTTCATGTATATGCTTTAGATATTTTTCAGCTTCGTTATTTCAAACCCCATTCATTTTTCAACCAATTGTAGCTGTGTCCAGTGCTAAGACTCTACTGAAATTGTTCATGCTAAAATAATCAATGACCTCATCACTGTCATATCCAGCAGTTTAACTTTTAGTTCTCATTTTACTTGTCCATGCTAAAACACATGGTATAGATGATACCCCTTATTTCTTTAAATTAACTCTTCCAGGGCATGACTCTCTCCTGATTCTTTAGTCTCTTTAAGTTTTCTCCTTCACTTGGCAAGCTCCTCTTCCTGATTGGCAAGCTTTGCTTTCTGCTCACCTCTTAAAGGTGCTATACAGGCTTCTGATTTTCATTCTGTCTCATCGTCTTGTATGATGTTACCAGATACTACACTGTCTTCAGTTTCTTTTTTTTTCTTTCTTTTTTTTTTTTTTTTTGAGACGGAGTCTCGCTGTGTCGCCCAGGCTGGAGTGCAGTGGCGCGATCTCGGCTCACTGCAAGCTCCGCCTCCCGGACTCCCACCATTCTCCTGCCTCAGCCTCCCGAGTAGCTGGGACTACAGGCGCCCGCCATCTCGCCCGGCTAGTTTTTTGTATTTTTTAGTAGAGACGGGGTTTCACCGTGTAGACCAGGATGGTCTCGATCTCCTGACCTCGTGATCCACCCGTCTCGGCCTCCCAAAGTGCTGGGATTACAGGCTTTTATCAGGAAATTGGCCCATTAATATTTTCTATAATAACCACTATATTTATTTGTATATTTATTATATTATTCTATGACATTTGACCTGATTATAATTATGTTTCTTTTTTTCACATCCTGCTTTCTCTTTGGTTGAAAATTTTCTATTTTGTCTAACCTCATGCATCTCTTTATTAATTTGGAAGTTATGCCTATAATAAAGTGATTATCAAAATGTTAAAATTTATATTTAAAATAAGCAATCAATATCTTTAACTTCATTTTCCAAAATTCAAATACTTGGAATAATTTTTCAGTCGTCCATTCCTATCTTAAATCATAATGTTGTACAATGTTCTATATTTTAAACTACCTTGATTTTTTACTCCCTAAGTCAGGCACTTTTTAACACAGACATTATTTATTTGTATTTATCCACATATTTTCCAGTTTCTCTGCTCACAAGTTTTTCTTGCATCTCAAATTGTCCCTTCTTGTTTTTGAAGTGCACTTGTTTAGAAATCCCATTGGGGAAGGTCTGCCGGTAACAAATACTTCTTTTGTATGCCCAAATATACTTTTGTTTAACCCTTATTTATGAATAATCTTTGGCTGGGTATATAATTCTAGTTATAGTCTATCTTCACTTTATCACATTATTCCATTGTCTTGAGGCTTCAATTGATACCACTGAAAAGTCTGCTATAAGTCTAATTATTGTTCCATTTTAATCACTATCTTTATTGCAATAAAGACCCATGACCTCCATTACCATCCATACTACCATTCACCTCTTGTTCAAAACCATGCTATGTCTTCCCATTGGCTAGGAAATAAAGTCCAAGTTTCTTAGGCTCTTTTTCATTTGTCCCCAACATATGAACTATCTTTACTCTGAAGCTACTTTTAGGAGTTTCCTTTCATCTTTGGTGTTCTGTAGTTTCACTGTGATGTGGCTACATTTACATTCCTTTTACATGTGCTGCTGGGGGAATCACTGTGCTTCCCAATTTTGAGGATTATTGTCTTATAACAATTCTAGAAGAAAATTTCAGTTATTAACCCTTCAAGCTACTTTAACTTCATTTTAAAAATGTGTTTATTTTAGAATTCCAACTATACGTAAGTAGACAGGGTAACCATACGTCCTAGTTTGCCCAAGAATGTCCTGGTTTATGCCTGTGTTTTATCAATGAATACTTAATTAATTGTTGGCTCAAAAGTCCTCTAGAACCTGTTTAGTTCAAGTTTAAAGCCAGGTGACAGTTTATCAAGCAAGTTCATAATTTCTGATGTATTTTAAAGATTCTTGTTATATTACCATTGTCAATTCTAAAGAGTTGAAGAATATTTGCAAAAGTTCTAAAGGTCAGCTGATTTACACACTGTAAACATGTTCATTTTAAAATAAAACCAGTGAGTTTGCCTCTAAAATAAGAATATTTCCCTGCCATGTGCAGTTCTTGCCCTGATTCTCACCAGCTTTCTTTAGTTACCTATTTTGAAAAGTGACTGTGTTACTCATGTAGGTCAAGATCACAGGCTGGTATCTGCTTCACAGAAGTCCTGTGTTTGATTAACATTGTGTTTAAAATTCCTTAAGCTAACATTTTAAAATGTGAATTTTTTTACACAAAGGCCCAGATTTCTAATTTGTTTTGAAAAATTTCAAGAGACGGTAAAAATGGTGCCTGCATTGCTGTGTGGCCATGGAGTACTACAACTAGTAGCAGCTGCCACTTCTGTACTCTTATCTGGCTGTCTTTATGTTGACTGGCCCCTGAGGCATTGAAGTTTAGAGATGACCCCACTACCTCCGTCACCATTTGTACTACCACTCACTCCTGTTCAAACACAGTCTATGTCGTCCTACTGGCCATAGAATAAAGTCCAAATTTCTTAGGCTACTTTTTATTTGGCCCCAAGATCACTATCCAATTTTATATTTACCTTTATACTTTGTATGTGTGTTTATTCTTTTGTTTTTGATCCCTTCATGTCAGAATTTGGCCGTGTTTCCCAGCCTGTCCCTAAGTTTTCTTATCTTTGTCTTCTTCATTGACTATACTCCTCTCACCCAATTGGCCTTGTGTTTTCATGTTCAAAAGAACCCACATATATCTTCAAAAACAAAAATAAAAATATTCTTGGTCAGGCATGGTGGCTTATGCCTATAGTCCCAGAACTTTGGGAGGCTGAGATGGGTGGATCACTGGAGGTCAGGAGTTCGAGATCAGCCTAGCTAACATGGTGAAACCCTGTCTCTACTAAAAATACAAAATTTAGCTGGACATCATGGTGCATGCTTGTAATCCCAGCTACTTGGGAGGCTGAGGCAGGAGAATCACTTGAATCCGAGAGGCAGAGGTTGAAGTGAGCTGAGATCGCTCCACTGCACTCCAGCCTGGGTGACAGAGCGAGAATCTATCAAATGGCTATTTTTTTTTTTATTTTTGTAGACAATTTTAAACCAATAATAAAACTAGTTATTAACTTGTCCCAGACAATTTAGTGCCTAGGCGAAATTGATGTTTGGACTCAAAATTGATACAAAGCAAAAATTACATTGTTTACTCAGTATTCTTAACCTAACTTCTTAATGAAAACCAACCAAACATTGAATATCTATATTCCTAGCATTGTGTGGTGTACTGAGAAAAATACAAAGTAAACGTCTACAAGATACAACCCTGAAATCAGAAAATTTGTATTTCCTATAAACTGGCAAAATGAAGTACATAAAGCAATCTGAGAGGCTGGTTGTGTGTGAAGTGTTTATTGTATGATGTAAGTGCTAGAGAAATCAGAGGAGAAACAAATCAATGTGAGCTGAAGTAAGCTCCAGGAACGGGTAAGGTTGGTGCAGGTTCCCAGTGTGCATACTAATGCTAAATAAGTGAGACTCCCTCTGCTTTTGTATTCAGTAACAGCAATGTGTGGCATAAAGACAGGGCTTTGGAGTTAGAACACCTGGGTTCCTACCCTGGTTCTAAGACTCATATGCAGAGTTTCTTCAGAAATAGCATCTAACCTCTCTGTGCATGTTTCCTGATTTCCAAAATGAAATCAATACCTAATAGTGAGTTGAAATGCAAGCCATAAATGAGAAAAGTTCTCTGTAAAGTATGAAATGCTAGAGGCAGCATCATCATTATTGATTATGCTAATAAGAGTAAAAAATCGAAGCGAGCCTGTCAGATCCCAAAAGAAAGTGTCTGTTAAGACAAAATTGGATTGCTCAGTGGAACATTGTTTCTTGCTCATCCTACTCCCAGGGGAGAAGAGAAAATAAAGATATTTGTCCTTCAGGATCAGCCAGAGTCCACATGTTCTCATTTTCTCTCTCCATGCCTCCTTACATAAAAGGAGAATAGAATGCAAAGATGAAATACGCAATTAAATTCTTATCATGACTATCATCTGATTATGCTTGCTGTTTTCTTTAAGGTCTTCTGCACATTCTTATTTTTATGATTGTTTTGATCCTCATGGAAACAAAAGGCCTAGTGAATTATATGGGTGTTTCAAGATTAAAGCAGATTCCCATATCTCACACTACTTTGAGTGATAAGAATCAATAAGTATTATGTCTGGTGATGAAGTCCCTAAAATAGATAGAAAGAAAAAGGGAAATGAAAATGTAGAAATCAGATGCTAGAGAACTAGAAGCTGCTGCAGCATCTCATCATGTACGCCATAGAGAGAGCAAGCACATAGCTGGCTGTGCAACAGATGTGCAACAAGAGGATACAATGGCTGCCTCTCGGAAGAGCAGGGGAAAGCCAGGGAGAAGATACTAGAGAAAGGGTGTCAACTTTGGAAAAGCTTCCCTTTTTTTAAATTTCTTTTTATTTATTTATTTATTTTTTGACATGGAGTCTTGCTCTTTTGCCCAGGCTGGAGTGCAATGGTGTGATCTCAGCTCACTGCAACCTCTGCCTCCCAGATTCAGGCAATTCTCCTGCCTCAGCCTCTTAAGTCACTGAGATTACAGGCGTGTGCCACCATGCCGGGCTAATTTTTGTATTTTTAGTAGAAATGGGGTTTCACAATGTTGGCCAGGCTGGTCTCAAACTCCTGACCTCAAATGTTCCACCTGCCTTGGCCTCTGAAATTGCTGGGATTATAGGCGTGAACCACCATGCCAGGCCTGGAAAAGCTTCTTGATTTGACCTGAAATAGTACTACTATTAATAATGATACACATTTCTCTTTATAAGTGGGTCCAATTTACTTATTAGTTTCTTTTAAAATAGTATTTCATCTTAAATAATTCTAAAACCATAGTGGGATGATAGTACATCCAAATAGAGTATCTAAATATCAAAAGTAATTTTGAGTGGGCCAGTACCGTCTCACAAGTGGTTAAGTTGGTGAAAAATATTAAGCCTATTTGCCTGGCATTTGGGAAATGATGACACTCAGACGAAGGCCTCAGACAGCCTAGTGTACTTTCACGTGTGAATTTAGTGACCTCACATTTCTGTATGAGATTATACAATATCAGACTTTACAAGGCACAAAGTTACCCACGGCCTCCTAAGATCAATGGTAACAGCAAATGAGGCTTCACAATCACACAGCTAATTAGAGACAAACCCTGGCTTTTCACTGGCTTCTTTTTTTTTTTTTTTTGATATGGTGAAAGCATCCAGAGATGACTTCAATTGCTGTTAAAGTAATTCTTTTTGTTTAGTTCTGATCAGACACCAATGAGACTGATCCTTGGATCCATAATTGGAGGAACTGAAATCAGAGGCGTGGGTCAGAGGCCAGCTACAAAGAAGACTAAGGGATTGAGAGATGCACCTATGGAAAACAATTCAACAACAATTATGGGCCAGGCTCGATAAACCTCAGAAGTCTGAAGAGTGACTTCCTACCAACTTTGAGGATAGAAGTCTTTCTGATAGAGCATGCAGCATGGGAAATGGCTTTTTTTTTTCTTCATTTTGAACATCTTCATTCAAAACAGAACTGGAATTTATTGGGAAGAATTGGGGCATGATCATTAGCTGAAGGATTAAGAAGCTAGAGAGGCAGACATCTCAGTTTGAGGACTGGACCGTGAATTTTGGACTCGCCTCTGTGGAGGAGGTACTACCCCTCTGGAAGGTAGAAGGGCCTGAGTGGTGTATGGAGGGTGAGTCCCATGGGCACCCAGGGCCACTTTAACGCTGTCACTCTGGGTGCTGCTTTTGAAAAGGATAAAACTTGACTGAAATGCCAAAAGACAATAACATGTAAAATTAAGGCCAAACTCTTATTACAACTTGACACAATTTAAACCTAGAATAACGTCTACAGAATGTATTCAATCTGAATTCTCTTTAGGGGTTAATTTCTCTGCTAAGGCAGAGAAAACAAATTTCTAGGAGTTATTACAAATGAACCAACCATATTATTTCCAGATCAACAGAAAATAAGAGTAAAAAGCCACAAATGAGAAAGAACCTATATTGATTTATGTGTGAAAAAGAAAGCAGACAAGCAAATATATGCTATATAGCATACATCTGTACATTAACATTTTAAATTTAAGAAGAAAGATGAGGTAGGACTAAGAATGTTATTTTTGGAGAAATAAAACCCATGTATACAGCAAAACTTAATCCTTTATTTTTCATATTAAAATGTTAACAAAAATCACTGCATCACAAATAAACCAAATAGACCTAAATCATTTGCCAAACAATCTGGCAGTCCATAAAGGCATTTTTCCCACATTTAAATTTCACTGACAACATGACTGTTGGCATGAGAAACCTGAAAGGGAATTAGTATTCTGACTAAAACTCAAATTCCTATTTCAATGCAAAAAGTTCTTTCAGGGATTGTGTGCCAGACAAATGTATTTTTCTTACCCTGTAAACAGACTCTACTGCTTGAATTGCTTGGTAGCAGAGTCAGAGAGCAGATGCACTGGCCTCTACTGATCTTTCTCCTACAGGAAAGACAGAAACTTCTCCAGCTGGGCACCACTCTGACTGGATTATGCCAGGCATGATGATCACGCTGTGCTAATAAGGTCAGGGTCTGATCCCTGTGTGTTCTTCCCTCTGCTCCAAGCAGTCCAACTATATGCTCAACCTGGTGAATTATTTCACAAATGTGAGAGCAGGCAGATGGGCAAGGGTGTAAGGCTATATTTGCCCAGATCCATCATCATTCATAGAAGGATGAAGGAATGGGCCAGGCATGGTGGCTCGTGCCTGTAATCCCAGCACTTTGGGAGGCCGAGGTTAAAGGATCACTTGAGCCAGAAGTTTGAGACCAGCCTGGGCAATGTGGCAAGACCTGTCTCTACAAAAATGTGAACAAATTAGCTAGGTGTGGTGGTGTGCACCTATGGTCTCAGCAACTTGGGAGACTGAGGTGGGAGGATTGCTTAAACCCAGGAGTTTGAGATTACAGTAGGCTATGATTGTACCACTGCATTCCAGCTTGGGCAACACAGAGAGACCCTGCCTCAAAAAAAAGAAAAAAAAAAAAAAAAAAAGGAAAGAAAGATAAGAGATGATTCTTAGTACCTGAAGACGATTGCAAGCTGCTGTAGAACATGCTCAGGTGGGGCAGGGTTTCTTCCCTTTTGGAACCAAGCAATGAATTCTAATAAAGCACAGAGTTGGCTGGGGGTACAAATATAGAGTGAAGAGTTTCCCTATCTTTCATTTTCGGGGAAGTTTTAGGAGACTTATTCCTTCTAAAGAATTTGTTTATAAATGACATTTGGCAATTTAACATAATGCTGCCCTCTCAGAAGTTCTCCTTTAGTAGATCTGGCAGCTGAGTCTGGGAATGTGTACCTTCTCTGTACCTTCTCCAAGCACCCTTGGTCATTCTGATGCTGGCAGTCTGACCAATACTGGGTAACTGTTAAGAGAAGGGATTCTAGGGCTGGATGATCTTTGTTCACCTTCTGGCTCCAGTCCTTACTGGCTGTGTGATGCTGGGCAAATCAATCAATCTTTCTGTACCCCAGTTTTCTCAACTGTAAAATGAGTTTCTCTGGAAACCTAAGGTTGCTATGAAAATCAAATGAGCTAACACAGGTAACTTGGTTAGAATAGGACCTCAGACGCAGGAAGCATGCAACACATGTCAGCTGTTGTAACTCCTAGCTGCTCTTTATTTCTAAGTTTCTTTTTCTTGTGCAATGTTTTATACATCAACATATTTCATGTTCATGATTTGGGTTTATTACATCTCTATAGAATTATCCAAATATTATGTATAATATCTAATTTTTGGATGTCCTTTTTAAAAAAGGTGTGATTACAAACTACTGTTAACCTCTCTTATTTGAATAAAATTGTATTTTACAAGGAGTGAAGATACAGGTTGTCATTCTTTGCTCAAGTATCATCATTTTTCCAGAAATGGAAATAAGATTACTGCTACGGCCTTCCAATTTGCTTAAAGTTGACAAGCAAACAACAGTGTGCTTTAAAACTTCTGCCAGAGGACCCACTTCAATATGGAATGTCCAAGGCAATCAAACAACAAATTGAGACAAGTAAATAAAAATTGGAAACTGTCATAGAAAGAAAAGCAGGCAAAAGATGACTAAAATGTTGTCTGGGCTTTTCTCCAAGCTGGCTTTGGCAATGGGATGAAAGCCCTTTGTCTCAATGGTAAAAAAATGATTGGATATGTATAGATTTTGACTCAAGATAGAGAGAAACTAATAAAAATGGGCTGCATTAGAAACTGGCGAGTACTTTATCACTGGAGATGTTTGAACATAAGAGTGTTAAGAATGAACAACATTAAGGATGTTGTAGAAGAGAGTTGTGCATTCTGTAAGAGGTTAGATTACACAACCACAAGAACCTAAGAGACAAGTTGCAGATGGTATCAAGGTTGCAAAAATGAGATATTGGAAGGTTAATGTTATTAATCAGTACAAATAAATAGAGAAGTTACTGCATGTCTGTGGAAAGATAAGAAGTTCAAATGTTAGAGATGCTTTATTTTAATCCTAGATGAAAACTCCTAAGCAGAGAGAGTCTAAAACCAACCATGTATAAATGGATATATTCTCATTATATTACAACTCTACCTTTTCTTCCAATAACTCTGTTATTACTGCTTTTCTGCTTTTCCTATCCTGTAAATTTCATTGTGTCCATGAGGGAGACCAGTCACTTATTTCTAAATAAAGATATGAATTTGAGACGAATGCCCAAGGTGGCCATTGAAAAAAATGTTTATCCAGAGGTGCTCAAACTCTGACTTCCAATGCTACTGTCTTACAGCTTGTAGCTATAACTGACGGATCTCACTTCTCAATTCGTGGGACAGTAAAGCTTGTTATTCAAGATGGCCACCATAAACTATTCCTAAGCAACAACAACCAAAGTTTCTGTACTTGCTATCTCCTTTACACTAACTGCTAGATCACCCAGTGGTTGTTTGCACTTGATTATTTTTATTTGCATTTAAAAAAATTCATCACAAGTAACTTTCAAACCATCAGAAAAACATCATGACAATTATAAATTATAATTTTATGTTGGCTGTACCAAAAATGTAATATACAGTATCTCCTAAGATTAAATGAACTGCAAGGCTACTAGGAACAATATGAAAGTAAGAGGTGATGGATTGGGCAACACAGGATCAAGTGTGGCCTTATCTCGCATCATAAGAAGATGGATACTCCAGGCACAAGTATAGCAATGAGTAAAATTTAATTTGCTTCATTTCCAGAAACAAGTTAAATAAGGTTAGGAAGCAAAGGGCTCCTTTCTAAAGAAAGACAGAGGGAGGGATGAAGAGAGGGAGAGAGAGTGAAAGTGGGGAGAGGGAAGACAAAAGTGATTGGGAACAAGTCATTGTAACCAAGGAGTCCTTTCAATAAAAAATGTGGGCATCATCTACTTCTATTCCATAAACACAGCTGCAAGAGACTTACATTCTCCCTCAAAAGAAAATTTCTCTTTAACCTTATTAATATTTACTGAAACATGTTTATCTTGGATTCTGAATTCAAGTACCTCTTAACTCCTTTCCTAATAAATAGCAAATCCAAATACCATAATGCAAAATTTGTCATCAAAATTTTTAAGAATTCATAAAAGAAAGCCAACTATTTGTAGATTTTCAATAATCTCACTTAATAACAATATTGCAAAACTCCTGATCATAAGACAGAAGAATCTAGTTCACATTTGGGCTGGTCACTTCTTTCCAATTGCTGCAATGGAATTCGCTTGTGAGAAGCTGTTTTCCTCCTGAAGGTAAAGGTTGCTTTGCCTACTTACAAAATAAGAACTCAAAAAATACCAGATGTATAGTTATCATACTAGTTGTTTATTCTAAAAGTACGTTGAAAGCAGAGATTCTCTGAAGAAGTATCTTTCTACCTTCCTTTAGTGTAACATACAATGTGATGTCATAAATAACCAGATGGTTAAAAAAAATTATAAAAGATCCAGGAAAAAAGAATCATAGTGATTTTTAAAAATACTAAATTATTATTCTGTTTGCTTAAGTGAAATTATCTCTGAATATAACATTGCATTATCACTCACTTGGAATCTACCATTCATAAATTTTAAAGTAAAAGGAAACTCATACAATTATTCATAGTTTGTATGAGTTATTCATGCTGGAGTTAACTATTTTCAGAGTTAATCTCTGATTTGGTAACTTGAGTTTCTTATTGTGCTAATTAATGGTGAACATGAATCAGCCTGGTGTTTAGCGATCAGATCACCACCCCTAACTCAAACTGGAACTAAATGTTCAACCAGAAAATGAATGAAAGTTACAGAAATTAAAAAAGAAAGAAAGAAGAAGAAAGAAAGAAAGAAAGAAAGAAAGAAAGAAAGAAAGAAAGAAAGAAAGAAAGAAAGAAAGAAAGAAAGAAAGCAAGCAAGCTAGCACCCCTTTAAACTTCTGAAAATACCGCAACCAAAATGATTCAGATAAAGGAAAAGTCATTTTACCTGCTCATCCTGTTTTTTATGAACTTTTAATGACTTGTTCTGAAATGGAATATAATCCCAACCCCAGATACATTCAGCACAGATCATGTGTATAGCATTGCTTTTGTGTATCTTTACTAAAAAATTCTCAGTACTTTCAAGAATTGTGTTTACAATTATATTCAGCTATTTAGATTACTTTTCACCTCAATAAACAAGCAGAATTTTTTTCTTTTCAGGAAATAGAGATATTGATGCAGTTTATTCTATCAGTGTCCTTTAATTTGGAAGTCAAGCTGCTTCCTCTTATCTGAGTACACCAGCAGGCAAACTTGAGCATTATGAACCACACATTACATGCAAACTCCAAGCAGTATGCAGTAAGCAAAGGAAATTTCATGGCTCTGTAGTTTTCATAATTACATTAAAGTCAGGAATGTTTCTCTTCAAACACCAAAATGTGTTTTTATAAAGAAATTGATTTCAGGATTTGTCATTAGAAAGTAAATAAGCAAGGATTAAAGTGGCATTTGCTGTGATGAAATAGTGGCTTAAAATAGGTAAGCCAGCAGATATAGTAAAGCATGCTCCACTCTGGAATAGGGGAGAGGGCTTAGGACTTGGAATCAGAGGTTCTTTCTTGGTAAAAGGCTCAGTTCTTCTACAAGCCTGCTCAGTGACTTGTGGGAGGTCATTTCATCTTTTTACTTGCCTCATTTGCACAAAGATGTAATTAAATTACATATTTTAAGGTCTCATTGGTTCTAAAGACTCCTGAGGTTAAGGTTTTTTAAAGGAACTGATTTCTGGGGAGAATTTACATTAGTACAAACTATTAGTGCTCCCAAAGAGCTGTTTAGTACATTGATTTTTACAGTTTTATAAGTTTAGTGTAGTGATGCTCAAATTTTATTATGCATCAAAACTTGTTAACGGGGAAATTCCTGGGGTCCATGATTAAAGACATATTCAGTAGGACTGGGTGGGCATAGGAATCTGAGCTGTTAGTAGCCCTCAAGGTAATTCTCATGTAGTTGCACGGTGGAGCTCACTTTGAGAATGGACTAGTAGCTTGAAAAAAGTAAAACAATTTCTCCAAATTCTGGTTTAATCCCCAGTAAACTGTCATAATAGGGTATTAAGGCACAATAATAATTCCAAATAAAAACTTGCTTTTCATCAGAAATATGATTACAAAAGAATAAACATGGCCGGGCACGGTGGCTCATGCCTGTAATCCCAACACTTTGGGAGGCCGAGGCAGGTGGATCACCTGAAGTCGGGAGTTCGAGACCAGCCTGACTAAGATGGAGAAACCCCGTCTCTACTAAAAATACAAAATTAGCCATGTGTGGTGGCTCATGCCTGTAATCCCAGCTACTTGGGAGGCTGAGACAGGAGAATCGCTTGAACCCAGGAGGCGGAGGTTGTGGTGAGCCAAGATCGTGCCATAGTACTCCAGCCTGGAATGGAGTCTCAAAAAAAAAAAAAAAAAAAAAAAAAAAAGAATAAACAACATGTTATTCATCAGGAGAGTCCAAATTTGGCTGCCAAATATAATTTTGGCTGCCACATATAATTTTGGAAGAATTCCTTACTTCTTTTATTAAAAGTTATTTACATTTCTTTTCATGGAAGTCATCTTTAATTACTTTATATCCTGAGTATTCATTAAACCAATATATAGGTTGCCTTGTATTTTTTCATCAAAAATTGTTGGTTATAACTTATACTTACTATCCAGGTTATCATCAAGTCCATTCCAACAGGTTCCAAAATTTTACAGGATGAACCTATTTTTGTTAGATAAAGTGTGTAGATCTAAATATCAAAAAGATTAACCGAAAATGTATAAATATTAGTAGTTCTCTCTGGAGGGTTTGTTTAGAGGTAGGTTTAGGTTTCTGTTTATTCTTCTGTATTTTCAAATTTTTCTACAAAGGCTATTGTATCTGTTATCATCTTTCTTTTAGAATGAATAAAAAGAAAGGAGAAAGGGAAGACAACAGGAAAAGGAGGAGGAAGGGAGAAGAAGGGACTGGAAGAGGAGGAGAAAGAGAAGGATGTGTGTGTGCAGGAGAGAAAGAATGAGAGAGACAGAGAGAAAGGAGAACGAGAGACTACCTGGCAAATACTGTAACAGAGACAATACAGGAGGCTGGCAAGATGTAGGTGTGTAGCTGCCTGGAGGAAATCAATAGTCTTTCTAAAGAAAGTAATGTTTAGAGTTGAGCCTGTCAGCAGAAGTGGCATGTAAGCTTTGTAGGGTAAGAATAGCCTAAAGTGTATGAGGCATGAAAGAAAATGGCCTGTTTGGGATCTAAAAGTAGTTTGCATGGATGAAGCACACACAGCCCGTATGATGTTTAAACTGTGGCTTGAAACCCACTAACAGGCCAGAAACTCTGTGAAGTGGGTCGTGGACAGCATTTTACAAATTAATAGGCTATAAAAGAAACTATGAAAGGGAATTACACGTAAGAATAAGTGCCAAATTTTGTGAAGATTTTCATGTGTGTCTGTGAGTGTGTGTGTAAATTAGATCATGATGTAAAATATATATTTTTAATTGTAGGTTGAGGTCAGAAAAATGTGAAGCTGTTGCTGAGGCCTGGGAAGTCATGAGCGTTCCATGCAGGAAAATGGCAGGACCAGATTGCATCTGACTAAAAGACATCACTTGAGTTCTGTGGTAGGCAGACTGATGGCTCTCCAAGGGGTCTACTTTCTAATCTCTAAACCTGTGAATATTACTTTACATGGCCAAAGGAATTTCATAGGTATGACTAAATTAATGATCTCACAATGAGGGGATTATCCTACAATTTCTGGATGGGCTCAATGTAATCACAAAGGTTTTTATAAGGGAAAGGAGGAGGCAGGAGAATCAGAGAAGAGGTAACAACAAAAGCAAAGGTGAGAAAGAGATTTGATGAGATGCTATGCTGTTGGCTATGAAGGTAGAGGAAGGGGCCATAAGCCCAGGAATGCAGGTGGCCTCTCGATGCCAGAGAAGGCAAAGAAGTGGATTCTCCCCCTAGAGCTTCCAGAAGGAACACAGCCCTGAAGACCCATTTTGGACTTCTGACTTTCAGAACTGTAAGATAATACGTTTGTGTGGTTTCAAGCCACTACATTTTTGGTAATTTGTTACAGTAGTAGGAAACAAATACACATTCCATAGGAATGGATTTGCTTCAGGAAGCTAGAAGCTTAAAAATAAAGAGAGGCAATTGCAATATTCTGGGGAGAGACAATAAGTAAACTAAAGTATAATTGGAAAGGAAACTCATCTTCAGAATGAGAAAGATTCTGAAGGTATTTATTTCAAAGGTAAAACTGATAACACCTGAAGAATAACAGAATTTGGAATGTGATTAAAAAATGAACTAGGCCAGGTGCAGTGTCTCACACCTATAATCCCAGCACTTTGGAAGGCCGAGGCGGGTGGATCACAAGGTCAGGAGATCAAGACTCTCCTGGCTAACATGGTGAAATCCCATCTCTACTAAAAATACAGAATCAAAAAATTAGCCGGGCGTGGTGGCGGGCACCTGTAATCCAAGCTACTCTGGAGTCTGAGGCAGGAGAATGGTGTGAACCAGAGAGGCGGAGCATGCAGTGAGCTGAGATCGCACCACTGCACTCCAGCCTGGGCAACAGGGTGAGATTCCATCTCAAAAAAAAAAAAAAAAAAAAAAAAAAAAGAAGGAAATAAAAGATTTTTAAACCAGAGTACCTCAAAAGCTATCTCCTTTCAACTATTTGAAGGGCTATCCATAAAGGAGGAATTAATGACAATGTTACCATAGCATTTCTTCTTGCCAGGATCACCAAACCAAGCGTTCTCAATTTTTTCCTCAGTAGCATGATTGTGAAATGGTTCAAGACCTCGAGTTGATTTCCTAGCCAACTGGAAAAGACAGGAATATCTATTTTTAAATACGTGTTACATATTTTAAATACACACCTATGCATCAATTAATCATATTAAAAATCTTCACAGGGAAATAATGATGATGTTTTGCAAAGTGGTTCATAAAGTACAATCACATTATCACCTAACTTGATCTTAGACAAACTTTGCAAGGGAACACACAATGAATATTATCTTTGCTTTGCAGATAAACAACTTAGGGCTCTGAATTGGGAGGACATTCTCAAGCTTATCTATTAGATCCACAAGTTAATTGTGTTTCTAAACAGAAATAGAAGTCTTAGACTGAATGTAACCTATTCAGTATTTTAATAGAATTCAAACTCAGTTCACGGAATTAATATGCACACACACAAAATGCATTCTTTGCTTCTCTCCATCCCACTCATCACAGAACATGAAAATGTAAAGAATCAGGATGCTTTGGATTTTAATATTAACTGGAAGTTTCATAAAACTAAATCATATGAAACACATGCAAAGCACTGCTTTTGTCTTTTAAAGTATTTCTATTAACTTGTAAGATAATATTCATAAAACATTTCCTCAGCACTTACTACCAAGTGTCATGCGCCATGCTGACTCATTTAAAAATTGAATAGATGGCGTCTGCCTTTCAATTCAATTCAAAAATGGAACAGACTCGGGGCATTCCAAGATGGCTGAATAGGAACAGCTCCAGTCTGCAGCTCCCAGTGTGATCTATGCAGAAGACGGGGGATTTCTGCATTTCCAGCTGAGATACCTGGTTCATCTCACTGGGACCGGTTGGACAGTGGGTGCAGCCCATGCAGGGCAAGCCGAAGCAGGGTGGGGCGGGAAGCACACGGGCTCGGGGGATTTCCCTTTCCTAGCCAAGTGAAGCTGTGACAAACTACCTGGAAAAATGGGACACTCCCCCTAAATACTAAGGCTTTCTCAAGGTCTTAGAAACTGGCAGACAAGTTGATTCTCTCCTGTTACTGGCTTGGTGGGTCCCACGCCCACGGGGCCTTGCTCACTTCTAGCACAGCAGCCTAAGATCAAACTGCGAGGCAGCAGCCTGATTGGAGGAGGGGTGTCCGCCATAGCAGAGGCTTGAGTAGGTAAACGAAGTGGCAGGGAAACTCCAACTGGGTGGAGCCCATCTCAGCTCAATAAGGCCTACTGCCTCCAGACTCCACCTGTGTGGGTAGGGCATAGCTGAACAAAAGGCAGCAGACAACTCTGCAGACATAAACCTCCCTGTCTGACAGCTCTGAAGAGAGCAGTGGTTCTCCCAGCTCGGCGTGTGAGCACTGAGAATGGACAGACTGCCTCCTCAAGTGGGTCCCTGACTCCCAGGTAGCCTAACTGGGAGACACCTCCCAGTAGGGGCTGAAAGACACCTCATATAGGTGGCTGTTCCTCTGGGACGAAGCTTCCAGAGGAAGGATCAGACAGCAATATTTACTGTTCTGCAATATTTGCTGTTCTGCGCCTCCGCTGGTGATACCCAGGCAAACAGAGTCTGGAGTGGAATTCCCGGAAACTCCAACAGACCTGCAGCTGAGGGACCTGATGGTTAGCAGGAAAACTAACAAACAAAAAGGAATAGCATCAAGATCAACAAAAAGGTCAACTACACCAAAACCCCATCTATAGGTCACCAACATCAAAGACCAAAGATAGATAAAACCACAAAGATGGGGAGAAACCAGAGCAGAAAAGCTGAAAATTCTAAAAATCAGAGCACCACTTCTCCTCCAAAGGATCACAGCTCCTCGCGAGCAATGGAACAAAGCTGGATGGAGAATGACTTTGACGAGTTGAGAGAAGTAGGCTTCAGAAGGCTGGTAATAACAAACTTCTCCAAGCTAAAGGAGGATGCTCAAACTCATCGCAAGGAAGTTAAAAACCTTGAAAAAAGATTAGGCGAATGGCTAACTAGAATAAACAGAGTAGAGAAGACCTTAAATGACCTGATGGAGCTGAAAACCATGGCATGAGAACTTTGTGATGCATGCACAAGCTTCAGTGGCCAGTTTGATCAAGTAGAAGAAAGGGTATCAGTGATTGAAGATCAAATTAATGAAATAAAGTGAGAAGATAAGTTTAGAGAAAAAAGAGTAAAAATAAATGAACAAAGCCTCCAAGAAATATGGGACTATGTGAAAAGACCAAATGTACATTTGATTGTGCACCTGAAAGGGATGGGAAAAATGGAACCAAGTTGGAAAACACTCTTCAGGACATTATCCAGGAGAACTTCCCCAACCTAGCAAGGCAGGCCAACATTCAAATTCAGGAAATACAGAGAACACCACAAAGATACTCCTCGAGAAGGGCAACTCCAAGACACAAAATTTTCAGATTCACTAAGGTTAAAATGAAGGAAAAAGTGTTAAAGGCAGCCAGAGAGGAACGTCGAATTACCCACAAAGGGAAACCCATCATGATAACAGGAGATCTGTTGGCAGAAACCCTACAGGCCAGAAGAGGGTGGGGGCCAATATTCAACATTCTTAAAGAAAAGAATTTTCAACCCAGAATTTCATATCCAGCCAAAATTAGCTTCATAAGTGAAGGAGAAAAAAAATCCTTTACAGACAAGCAAATGCTGAGACATTTTGTCACCACCAGGCCTGCCTTACAAGAGCTCCTGAAGGAAGCACTAAACATGGAAGGAAACAACTAGTACCAGCCACTGCAAAAACATCCCAAATTGTAAATACCATCGATGCTAGGAAGAAACTTCATCAATTAACGGGCAAAATAACCAGCTAACATCATAATGACTGAATCAAATTCACACATAACAATATTAACCCTAAATGTCAATGGACTAAATGCCCCAATTAAAAGACATAGACTGGTAAATTGGATAGAGTCAAGACCCATCAGTGTGTTTATTCAGGAGACCCATCTCATGTGCAAACGCACATAGGCTCAAAAAAAAAAAAAAAAAAAAAAAAAAAGGGATGGAGGAAGATCTACCAAGCAAATGGAAAGCAAAGAATACCAGGGGTTGCAATCCTAGTCTCTGATAACAGACATTAAACCAACAAAGATCAAAAGAGACAAAGAAGGCCATTACATAATAGTAAAGGGTTCAGTTAACAGGAAGAGCTAACTCTCCTAAATATATATGCACCAAATACAGGAGCTCCCAGATTCATAAAGCAAGTCCTTAGAGACCTACAAAGAAATGTAGACTCCAACACAATAATAATGGGAGACTTTAACACCCTACTGCCAATATTAGGCAGATCAATGAGACAGAAGGTTAACAAGGATACCCAGGACCTGAATTCATCCCTGCAACAAGCAGACTTAATAGACATCTGCAGAACTCTCCACCCTAAATCAACAGAATATACATTCTTCTCAGCACCACATCACACTTATTCTAAAATTGACCACCTAATTGGAAGTAAAGCACTCCTCAGCAATTGTAAAAGAACAGAAATCACAACAAACTGTCTCTCAGACCACAGTGCAATCAAATTAAAACTCAGGATTAAGGAACTCACTCAAAACTGCACAACTATATGGAAACTGAACAACTTGCTTCTGAATGACTACTGAGTAAATAATGAAATGAAGGTAGAAATAAAGATGTTATTTGAAACCAATGAGAACAAAGACACAACGTACCAGAATTTCTGGGACACATTTAAAGCAGTGTGTAGAGGGAAATTTATAGCACTAAATGCCCACAAAAGAAAGCAGGAAAGATCTAAAATTGACACTCTAACATCACAATTAAAAGAACTACAGAAGTAAGAGCAAACAAATTCAAAAGCTAGCAGAAGGCAAGAAATAACTAAGATCAGAGCAGAACTGAAGGAGATAGAGACACAAAAACCCTTCAAAAAATCAATGAATCCAGGAGCTGTTTTTTTTAAAAGATCAACAAAATTGATAGACTGCTAGCAAGAGTAATAAAGAAGAAAACAGAGAAGAAACAAATAGACACAATAAAAATTGATAAAGGGGATATCACCACTGACCCCACAGAAATACAAACTACCATCAGAGAATACTATAAACACCTCTATGCAAATAAACTAGAAAACCTAGAAGAAATGGATAAATTCCTGGACACATACACCCTCCCAAGACTAAACCAGGAAGAAGTTGAACCTCTTAATAGACTAATAACAAGCTTTGAAATTGAGGCAATAATTAATAGCCTACCAAACAAAGAAGTCCAGGACCAGACGGATTCACAGCCGAATTCTACCAGAGGTACAAAAAGGAGCTGGTACTATTCCTTCTGAAATTTCTAATCAATAGAAAAAGAGGGAATCCTCCCTAACTCATTTTATATGACCAACATCATCCTGATACGAAAGTCTGGCAGAGGCACAACAAAAAAAGAGAATTTTAGACCAATATCCCTGATAAACATCGATGCAAAAATCCTTAATAATATACTGGTAAACCGAATCCAGCAGCACATCAATAAGTTTATCCACCACGATCAAGTTGGCTTCATCCCTGGAATGCAAGGCTGGTTGAACATATGCAAATCAATAAACGCAATCCATCACACAAACAGAACCAATGACAAAAACCACGAGTATCTCAATAGATGCAGAAAAGGCTTTTGACAAAATTCAACCACTCTTCGTGCTAAAAATTCTCAATAAACTAAGTATTGACAGAACATATCTCAAAATAATATGAGTTATTTATGACAAACCCACAGCCAATATCATACTGAATGGGCAAAAACTGGAAGCATTCCCTTTGAAAACTGACACAAGACAAGGATGCCCTCTCTTACCACTCCTATTCAACGCAGTGTTGGAAATTCTGGCCAGGGCAATCAGGCAAGAGAAACAAATAAAGGGTATTCAATTAGGAAATGAGGAAGTCAAATTGTCCCTTTTTTTAGATGACATGATTATATATTTAGAAAACCCCATTGAATCAGCCCAAAATCTCCTTAAGCTGAGAAGCAACTTCAGCAAAGTCTCAGGATACAAAATCAATGTGCAAAAATCACAAGCATTCCTATACTCCAATAACAGGCAAATAGAGAGTCAAATCATGAGTGAACTCCCATTCACAATTGCTACAAAGAGAATAAAATACCTAGGAATCCAACTTACAAGGGATGTGAAGGACCTCTTCAAGGAGAATTACAAAGCACTACTCAGTGAAATAAGAGGACACAAACAAATGGAAGAATATTCTGTGCTCATGGATAGGAAGAATCAGTATCGTGAAAATGGCCATACTGCCCAAAGTAATTTATAGATTCAATGCCATCCCCATTAAGCTACCAATGACTTTCTTCACAGATTTGGAAAAAACTACTTTAAAGTTCATATGGAACCAAAAAAGAGCCCATGTTGCCAAAACAATCCTAAGCAAAAAGAACAAAGCTGGAGGCATCACACTACCTGACTTCAAACTATATTACAAAGCTACAGTAACCAAAACAGCATGGTACAGTACCAAAACAGATATATAGACCAATGGAACAGAACAGAGCCCTCAGAAACACCACCACACATCTACAACCATATGATCTTTGACAAACCTGACAAAAACAAGAAATGGGGAAAGGATTCCCTATTTAATAAATGCTGCTGGGAAAACTGGCTAGCCATATGTAAAAAGCTGAAACTGGATCCCTTCCTTACACCTTATACAAAAATTAATTAAAGATGGATTAAAGACTTAAATGTTAGACCTAAAACCATAAAAACCCTAGAAGAAAATCTAGGCAATACCATTCAGGACATAGGGGATGGGCAAGGACTTCATGACTAAAACACCAAAAGCAATGGCAACAAAAGCCAAAATAGACAAATCGGAACTAACTAAACTAAAGAACCTCTGCATGACAAAAGAAACTACCATCAGAGTGAACAGGCAACCTACAGAATGGGAGAAAATTTCTGCAATTTACCCATCTGACAAAGAGCTAATATCCAGAATCTACAAAGAACTCAAACAAATTTACAAGAAAAAAACAAACAACCCCATCAAAAAGTGAGCAAAGGATATGAACAAGACACTTCTCAAAAGAAGACATCTATGCAGCCAACAGACACATAAAAAATGTTCATCATCACTGGTCATCAGAGAAATGCAAATCAAAACCACAATGGGATACCATCTCATGCCAGTTAGAATGGCAATCACTAAAAAGCTAGGAAACAACAGATACTGGACAGGATGTGGAGAAACAGGAATGCTTTTGCACTGTTGCTGGGAGTGTAAATGAGTTCAACCATCGTGGAAGACAGTGTGGCGATTCCTCAAGGATCTAGAACTAAAATTACCATTAGACCCAGCAATCCCATCATTGAGTATATACCCAAAGGATTATAAATCATGCTACTATAAAGACACATGCACATGTATGTTTATTGTGGCAGTATTCTCAATAGCAAATATTTGGAACCAACCCAAATGTCCATCAATAATAGACTGGATTAAGAAAATGTGGCACATATACACCACGAAATACTATGCAGCCATAAAAAAGGATGAGTTCATGTCCTTTGTATGGGCATGTATGAAGCTGGAAACCATTATTCTCAACAAACTATCACAAGGACAGAAAACCAAATACTGCATGTTCTCACTCATAGGTGGGAATTGAACAATGAGATCACTTGAACACCAGGCAAGGAACATCACACACCGGGGCCTGTTGGGGGGTTGGGGGTTGGGGGAGGGATAGCATTAAGAGAAATACCTAATGTCAATCATGAGTTGATGGGTGCAGCAAACCACCACAGCACATGTATACCTATGTATCAAACCTGCACGTTGTGCATGCATACCCTAGAACTTAAAGTATAATAAAAAATACAAATTAAAAAAAATGAACAGATGGGAACTTATGGGATAGTGGGATGGACTAGGGTGTTGAGCACATCCAGGAAAGCCTCCAGATGCCTGCGACTCTGGCTTTTCATTCAGAGGTTCTGCCCGTGCATAGACTAGAACTGGCATGCCATCAGGCAAACATTTATTGAGCCCTGCATGTTCTGGTCACTGGGTTAGGTAGTGGGTTTACAGAGACATATGTATATGAAAAGGTACTGTACTCAAGGGCTTAGAGTCTAATAGAGGAATGTGTGGGGCGATTTATATGTTGGACCATCTATGGTAGCTTTTGCTGAATAGAAGTGGTCACTTGGAGTCACTTTTCAATTTCTTAGCTCTACCTCTTGGCTGAATTAGTATCTATTTTAGTCAAAGAACAGTAAATAAAATATTGCAGTTTTCTGTTACATTTGGGTAAAAAGAAGAAAAAAGTGATGGTTTGTATCAAACAAGATATATTATGACCTATTTCTCATAGTTTGAAACCAAAAATGTTTATTCCCAGGTTATATTATAATTTAAATTCCTAGTCTAGGTGAATTGCAAAGTTTTAAGAAATTTTATATATATATACAATTTCTTAATTATATTTATATAATTAAATTTATATAATTATAAATTTATCTTAATTATATTTATATAATTTATATAATTGTATGAATATAATATATATATATATTTTTTTTTTTTATTTTTTGAGACAGAGTCTCGCTCTGTGGCCCAGGCTGGAGTGCAGTGGCCGGATCTCAGCTCACTGCAAGCTCCGCCTCCCGGGTTTACGCCATTCTCCTGCCTCAGCCTCCCGAGTAGCTGGGACTACAGGCGCCCGCCACCACGCCCGGCTAGTTTTTTGTATTTTTTAGTAGAGACGGGGTTTCACCGTGTTAGCCAGAATGGTCTTGATCTCCTGACCTCGTGATCCACCCGTCTCGGCCTCCCAAAGTGCTGGGACTACAGGCTTGAGCCACCGTGCCCGGCCTATATTTATTATATATATAAATATTTTGAGATGGAGTTTCACTCTTGTTGCCCAGGCTGGAGTGCAATAGTGCAATCTTGGCTCACTGCAACCTCTGCCTCCTGGGTTCAAGTGATTTTCCTGCCTCAGCCTCTCGAGTAGCTGGGATTACAGGCATGCGCCAACACGCCAGGCTAATTTTGTATTTTTAGTAGAGAAGGGGTTTCTCCACGTTGGTCAGGCTGGTCTGAAACTCCCAACCTCAGGTGATCCACCCGCCTCGGCCTCCCAAAGTGCTGGAATTACAGGGGTGAGCCACCACACCCAGCCAAATTATATTTGAATCTCTACAGGATTATAAAATTTTAGGTGCCAAGGACTTACAACCATTGTCTAAATACTTTATTTTGGAGAAAGTAATTGAAAAAGGAATATAAATGGAAAAGCAATTCCAGAAAAGTTGGCCCAAGAAGAATCCTCAAACACAGGGCATTGATAGGGAACTATCTGGGGGTGGAGGTGGTGGATATTGATGCTTACTTCTATTTGAATGAAGTGCTATTGCCACCTCAATGCTTACTACGGTAAAAATGATGCATATGGGTCAAAGGATCAAGAGAAAATGTAACATTCTAATTGTCATAATGTTTTTCCCACTTAAATTTAATGTGTCTTGGTGGTAGTTGGCTAAACTTTATGCTTAACATCAAAATAAAATCCCAACTACTGGCAAAAGATATCATTACCTATCCTTCCGATTTATTTATAAATATGAAGTCAGTCTATTCTTTGTTCTTTTTTCCTGAACATTATTTTCTTCCTAGCAAATATGTATTTGCATTTCTGGTTAATAGTATAGTAATTCATTGTTTTTAATAAATGCATTATCGAAACATTTGAACAAACAGTGAATATTCCATTAGCCAAATTTTGAGTTTATAAAACACTGAGATAAGGGACATGGCTATATTTTAATATCTATTTAAATTGCATATAAAACCTTATTCTTTCATTGCTGCGACTATACATACTTTAGGCTTTTAAGTGTCCAACCATCTGGAGCTATTTTCATGCCAGATGTATCAGAAAAGAACCATTGTGCAGCAGGCTTACTCATCCTCGAGTGTTCTGACCTTGAAGAAAAAGCATCACTTTATTGCTTTAGCTGAAGTCTAGACTGTGATCCCCTGGTCTAAAATATGTTTGGGTCCATGAATCTTCAGAACACAATCACATTTTGTGAAGGGAAGAATGGAAGATTCACTTATGATTAAAGGACAAGAAGACCAGTTCCACACACTAATTGAATCATGGTATAAATATGATTTATCTGGTGTGTTTTTTCAGTGACATCACAGGTGAGCAGAAAATAATAGATACACTCTAGTCCAAAAGTACATTATGCAAAAAAAGTATGTTTTGAGATCAAACACCCACTTGTATTCATTTCATGTCGGGGTTCTAGGTACAGGGCACAATGAAGCCATGCTTCCTGCCTACCAGAAGCTTTCAGTAATATGACATTATTATGTATATTCCCTGAAAAGACATTTTGTACCAAGGCTCTTCCGTCTCAATCCCAGTCAGTGTCTCTCAGACAGTCTATTACGCCTGGTAATTACCCACATTTTCTCCTTCTAAATAGATGTTTTAATTAGTGGATTTAAAGATTGTAAAAGTCTTTTGGCTGGTTTCTCCTTACGTCTGTGTCAATGCTGAGAAAGAAACATCTCTTCTTCCTTTTCTTGCTTCTTTCCTCGGCTTTTCATTTCCTGTGAATTAAACCAGTATTTATCCAGCAGACACCCCATCTATATGTCTCCAACACTCTCCAGTTGTTAATCTCTTCTCCATTTGGGGAAAGAAAACTCAGCCCACTTAAACAAATGCAGAAGAAATTTCATTACAGACTCACCCACAGCCTAAAGACTAGATTCAGTAAGACAAGAGTGGGTGTGGGAATCTGTACTTTTAGTAGCCCTACAGGAAATTGTGATGTAGGTGCACTGTGGACCTCATTCTAAAAATGAACTAGTGGCTTGAAAGAAATAAAGCAATTCATTCTTTTTTTTTTTTTTTTTTAATGGAAATTGTGTGAACTATCATAATGTGTGGGTTTTTGGTACTTAAATATATAGTTCTTAGTAATAAGCAGATATAAAAGTGGCTTAAGAGCAACTTATCACAAAACATGAAAATCTTCTGTAAGTTATCATCAATGATAGCCTCTTATAATCAATTGCTATACTTTTTAAATGTGGCAACTGGATTTGTTATTACAAATCTTATTAGTTATATCACTATATTATAACCTAACAGAACTATAATAATAAGAAATATTAATGATCTCCACTTAACTATACATCCTTCCTTCATCTTTCATGCCTTTCTATAGTCTGCTTTTTTTTCCCTTAACTATAAAGGCAGCAAAGAACCTTGTGCCATTTCTTAGCCTAAGCAGAAAGTAGACCCGACAGTTTCAAGTTTTTTACTTTCCAGAGGCCTAAGCTGCTGCGAAAGAAGCTGGATTGCCCTGTTGGAGAGACTATGTGAAAAGATACAGAGAGACAGAAAGACCTAGACTGCATGGAGGAAAATTAAAGAATCCAGTTGCCAGAAATCTGTGGCCCCAGACATACAACCCCAGTTAGGTTATTCTAGCCAACACCAGCTGTCCAAGCCACCTCAGCTGAGGTATCAGACATGTGAGTACAGAAGCCATTTTGCACATTTCACTCCAGCAGACATCATGTGGAGAGAGATGAATTCTCCACACTGTGTCCTGTCCAGTTTTCTGACACAGGAAACCATGAGAAGTAATAAAATATTTTAAGCCACTTAGTTTTGGTATAGTTTGTTACACAGTAATAAATAACTAAAACAGGAATGAATTCAGTTACCATTGTTTCACTTTTTAAAATAATATTTTAAAATGAGAAAACATTAAGACCATCTCAAATGGCTATAGAATTCTTAATTAGAAGCACCTATTTTTAATATCAAGAACTGGGTCATTCAGGTCTATATAGCTTTTCCTGTTGCTTCTCAATAATCTTATTTCTTCCTCTAGAGAAGGGTATAAATTTTAAAAAGTCATTCTCTTAGGAGGAGGCATTTTGGATGGATGCCAGTATGCATAACTCTAGGTATAAATTGTAAAGCATTTGAGAGGAATTAGTGAGTCATATAAACTTCAAGATATCTCCCCTAAGTATTGCTTCACACACTGGGCTTTTGCTAAATATTGAGTGACAGAATATTAGACAAGAATTTGATCTGGAGTGCAATTTGTCTATTACACCACTTAACACTAAGCAGTTTACTTTAATAGTCATCTGAACAAGGAGAAGAGTTGTATCCTCTCAGGGCTTTGAGGAGAAGTTGAGGAGGCTGTCAGGAATAACAGCCTGAACAGAGGACATTTCCACCCCGCTTAACTTGTGTCAAGGGAATGAATGGAAGGAGGAAAGGCCATGATTCTCTGTAAGAAATAATTTTGCATCTGCTCTCCCACTAGAGAAATGGATAATCAAGCCTCATTGTCTTCACCATCAGGCACGGCAACACTGATTTTAACAACCCCCACAATCCAAATCTTGGAACGGTCACAACCAGAAATTAACCTAGGGCATACACTTTTTTTTCAACAAAATATCTATGGTAAAAATAAATAAATAAATAAATAATAATAAAAACTTATCTTGAGCAGAATTATTTCATAGGATGCCCTCTAAATTGTCTGTTTACAAAATAGACATCTACATAACTGAAATATTTAAATTGCTGTAGGATCTCATCCCTAAGCCAGTTAAATGTTAGGAACTCATTGTGAAAATTACCTTCACTTTTATTGTCTGTTGTGAAATACTGTGTTGGCACTAGGGAGCAGGATAAGTTGTCCACACCAAATCTAAACTAAGAAAACAGTATTATCTTCACATAAGAGGTAGTATATAGTAATGATTAAGAGTTCAGGTTCTGGAGTCAGATTTTCTGACTTGAATTCTGGTCTCGTCTCATAGTAGCCATGCTACCCATGAAAAGTTACTTCTATGTCTCTAGGCTTCACCTTTCTATTGGGAAAAATGGAAATAAAAATTGCATCAACTTCACAGAGCTTCTGTGGGGATTAAATGAGAATAAACTTTGCAGAATGCTTAGCCTAATACCTGGCACAGAGTAAAAGGTCAACAAATGTCAGCTATTTCTAGTCCCTATTATGGAGGATGTATATCCAACTCACTACCAGGTGTTAAATTATTAAGGTAAAAATTACAAAAAAGGCAAAATCAAATCAAATACATGTTTGACTTCACAGAAATCACTACTGGATCCATCAAGAGACCATTTCTACTGATTTTCTAATTAGTATTAAGGTGTCAGTATTAATAATCAAAGATATGCAATATCCTTATTGAGTTTAATCTGTAATCAACTCCTATTTACAGATTCAAAGGGCAAAGAAATATCAATAAATCACACAAAGTAATTAAAATGGATTGCAAAGTGATAAAGAAAACAAGTCTTTCCTGATCTTTCTGTAGAATCTATGGCCTGAGAAGACAGTAGAAATGACATGTTCTTAGGAGAGTTGAGGAACTAAACTTTTTGAGTGGATTGTTACTTTATGTAAAGGCTTCATAATTTAGTGGCATAAAACAGTTGGCTTTCAAACAGTGGCATAGACTGTGCCCTGAATAGAATCAGAAGAGAAGATTGTCTACAGATCTCATAGAGATCAACTCATTGTCAAAAATTTAAGTATGAAATTTAGAGTTGTCTTTGACCTATTCTGGGTCCTGGAAATGCTACTACTTATATTAAAGAGTAAGCCAGGGAGAGGTAAGATTATGCCAGGGCACACATGGCTGCCATAAACAACATGCTCTTGGGTCAAATACCTTCAGCCAGCCAGGCTTGGGCTATGAGGAGCATCTCATATGTAGAAGATGGAAAAGAAGTGAGTGGGGAAAAGTCAATGAAGTCGATAACATCTTTATGAGATTCCTTCTTTATGGGTGTTCTGGAGAAACTATGAGAACAATAAACAGGTTATTAAATATCCATACCTCTTGGCACCAAGTAAAATGATTTTTGGTATTATATAGAAACAAACATTTTGGCCTCTCTAAAGCATTTACCAGAATTAATTAAAATAGTTCATATGTTGGAAATATCATATTCATCTAGTGTCTAAGATGGTTAATGGAGGTTGATAGAGAAGGAAATGTGGAATAAACCAAATAAAATATTAGCAAGTCCATTCAGGGACTTAGCTCACAAATTTTTGATGGTCTAAGTCCAAGGCTTCATAAACTGAAGAATACAAAATAATACAGTAGTGACTAGAAAGGATACTAGTGTATCTAAATGCCAAGTCATATTATTTCTGTAGTATATTTTGAGTGCATCTTACATGTAGGATCAACTGCAGTAACATTTAGATTAGGCTCATTATATTAAATGCAATTTATGCCAATATTAAGCTACATTCTCTCTAGGTGGATTGGGTCTTCTAGTTTTTTGCCTTGTGTCTCAATTTATGCCACATTCATATAGGCCAAAATTTATTAGGTGTGATTTGCTAACATTCATATAATTAATAGTTCCTAAGCACAAGCAAAAAAATGTCCACTCCCCCACCAAGCAAATTATTACTGAAATGTTTACTGGGTTTTCATTACTTGCAATTACTTCTGTTGTTGTTTTTAGTCCACAATTAGTTACCTTCATTTTTAGCACTATTCTAGCTAATTCATATCCGAAAAGAAACAGTGTCAAGGAAGAAATCAACTTAAATGGAACTATCCTCCAGCTGTCTACCATGCACTAGCACTAGAAATAGAAAATAAAACTTGGTTGAAAATGAATTCTGGCATGGTTCCCTCTCTTTTAAAACTTGGCATAAAATATGATTTGGGGGAATAGATGCACATTTTGCGAAGATAGCAGGTTATTTTGGTATCTCGTGGGTGGGCAAAACAAACCACAATCATTTCTAGAAGGGCTTCAACTCATGAAGATGGATAAAATGATCCTGTTCCCAATTAACCACTAAAAGAAACAAAGATGATTACATTGTCTTTATTATTCACTGGGGAGCTGGGTGGTTGGAATTCTTAGCAAAGGAAAAAGTCCTTGAGCTCTAGGTCACTGAGTGAAATCACTTCGAGGTTTAAAATGGAAAGTTTTTCTTTTTTTCAACTCTATTTGGAGGGTAATTGGGCTTGTATCAAAATTGGTAGCATTGTTGGGGAGATGTTATTAAATAGGCAAAGGCTTCTACCCTCCTCCAAGGGACTGTGTTAGTGGTCAATGGGCTGGACAACTGGATGGGTCAAGAGGAGACCCTGCTACCTATAAATTTATTTCAAAATTAAAGTTATTGATGAGTCTGTCCTCTCTCTTACCCCCATTTGATTAAGAGAGCTGGCTCTAAGAATTAACTTTGCATGCATGTGTGTGTGTGTGTGAGTCAGAATTAGAGACAGCTATAGAACACAGGGCAGCACAGATAGCAACAGGACTCACAAGCCATAATCAGTCATAACAAAACTAGTGGTTAATACTTTTATTAATTATACCTAAAATGGGAGACATTTAGAAGCAACTGTTGCTAATCTGTTCCTAGAGAAGGAAATGTGGAACAAACTGAGCTAATAAACCACATAAAACTTTAGCAAGTCTATTCAGGGACTTAGCTCATAAATTTTCAATGGCCTAAGTCTAAGGCTTCATAAACTGAAGAATACAAAATAATACAGTAGTGACTAGAAAGGATACTAGTGTATCTAAATGATGAGCCAAACTATGTGTTGTTTGGGTATTTGTCTTTTACCCCTTTTGTCTTTCACTCTTTCCTATCAACTTTGACTCCATAGGTCACTCTACAAATGCCATGATATTTCTCAACTTCTTTGTGCTGCCTTAAATTATTGTACTTCCTGCCTCCAATAGCATCCAATGCTATTAACCTAATTCAGACTGTCATCACTTATCACCTGGATTAAAGCAGCATGTCCTAATTGGTCTTTCTAATTCCAGTCTTGTTTCCCTCTAATTCACATTTCAGTCACAGGCATCTTCATAAATTACATATCTAATCATGTCACCTGCTTTTCTTTTAAAATTATTTCCTGCATTTTAAGTATAACCTTTCTAGCATAGTTCACAATAACTTCATTTCTTTGTATTCTATGCTACTGCCACATTGAACTATGCTTCCATCTCTGAAAGGTGAACACCTTCTGTAAGAGATGAACAATAATAATAAAATAGAACAATTATATCAATATGTCAGCATCAATACTCTTGTGCTTTGGTACCATTAGATTATTAAGTCAAATAAGAGTTACTCAAATGCAAGCACTGCCATATTGGGACAGTTGATCTGATATCCAAGGTGGCCACTATATTACTAACAGGAGGGTAGCGTATGCAGTGTGAATAGTATGGACACAGGGATGACTCATGTCCTAGACAGGATGGAGTGGAACAATGTGAGATTTCATCACACTACTCAGAATGGGATGCAATTTTAAATGTATGAATTGTTTATTTCTGGAATTTTCCATTTACAATTTTTTAACCGTGGTGGACCACAGGTAACTGAAACTATAGAAAGTGCAACCATGGATAAGGGGGAACAACTATACATTTGTGTTTTCTTAAGCCATTAAACTTGTGGTACCCTGTTACAGCAGCAATAGGAAACCAATACATCATCCCCGTATTTCCAGTGTTCATGTGCCTATATGCAGATATAACGAAAATGCAGACATATACATAACTGGTTCCACATACAGTTCTAAGTGGTTTATAAAAATGTGTATTAAAAAGATAATTTTATTTTTAAACAGAAAAATAACAAAAAAGAATTGCAGACCAGGAGGAAAAGTATATAAGAAGAATGAAGCCAGGAATTCAAATTTAAATTATTATCCAAATCACATATTTTCAAGCTTTAAAATTTATAAAAGTGGGCAAAAATTTGTCTGTATGTTTTTCTGTAGCCAATGCAAAGAGATATACATAGTGTAAAGCTATATAATATTCAATATTTGGGTCATAAAATAATAAACCATGCTCATGAGAATCACATATTCCTGGCCCTGAGAACAGAGAGAAATTCCTCCAGTAAATCCTCATTTCTCAAAGTAGGCTGAAGGCATAAAAAAGATAATTCAGTAAACGCAAAGGGAGAAAATACCCACTTTAGGCAAGGAAACATCATTTGTTGCACGTTTAATGATGTACAGAACACTATAGAGCTAAGGAAAGTGCTAGTTGATAATACAGTCCTTTGTGTTATAATTTTGCAAACTTGCAAACTGTCAGGAATATGTTGAGTAAATCCCCAAATCTTGAGAAAATATACGAACTCATGGAAAGGTGATCCTGGAATGATCTCAAATGCTCTTAGTCATTTAAATTCCCTCTCTTATACTTCCCTCATAATAGTTATGTACCATACAGTATGCAGCTTGATTTGCAGAGAATTACAGTTCAGTGTAGCAGGAATCAACAATCTTTGGGTTTCTTAGTATTTCTGAAATAATCTTAAAAACTGTCTTTTTTCTTTTTTTTAAGACTGAGTCTTGCTCTGTCACCCAGGCTGGAGTGCAGTGGCGCGATCCTGGCTCACTGCAAATTCTGCCTGCCAGGTTCATGCCATTCTCCTGCCTCAGCCTCCCGAGTAGGTGGGACTACAGGCGCCCACCACCACGTCTGGCTAATTTTTTGTGTTTTTAATAGAGATGGGATTTCACCGTGTTAGCCAGGATGGTCTCGATCTCCTGACCCCATGATCCACCTGCCTCGGCCTCTCAAAGTGCTGGGATTACAGGCGTGAGCCACCGCGCCCAGCCAAAAACTATCTTTAAATAATAATGCCTCAAGAATGTCTTTTTCATTCTATTTTAACACAGTGGCAGTGGCAAAATGACCGATGTACAAAAAAACTATTTGACGATATAATGAATAAGAGTTGACCTTACTGCCACTCTCATGTTCAGTCACATAAGCATATAACCTCTAAGTAGTTGATTCATATTTTCTTTCTAACCTTGACCTGTCTTCCTGAGTTTTCTGTCTAGCTCACTTGACATCACTATTGTCATGTCTGCAGTCACCCTACACTCAATATCTTCCAAACTGAAACTTCACCTGCCTTACCTCAACCATACAAATGTTTCTCTTCATGACATATCACTTCTTGATAATGCCATCATCAGTCACAAAAGCTTGAACTTTGGAAACCTTGTTTTCATCTTTGAGCCACCCCTTTCCTTTTGACCCACAGCTAATCAGCTGATAAATCACAAAGGTGCTTCCTTTGCACAGCTTCGAATCTGTTCCTTCCCTTCTTCCAGCATTATCTCAGCTACAATTTGCTCACTTTTTCATTAACTTATTTTCCTAATCAATCTGCCTCTAAAAGAAGGTCATATGAATCTTCCTAAAATATCCCAATCTTGCTTAAAATCCCCAGTCACCACCCTACCATTCCTACTGAACTAAGAATTCTTTCCTAGTCTAGTATTTATAGGCCCCATGTTATGGCTTCAAGTTCCATCTCTAGCTTTTTCTTTCAAGTATCCTCAACTCCAGCCACTATTCTCAAATACAAATGATTCCTCTCTCTTCACTGTGGCTCAAGGCACTTCATACTAAAGATTTGTTCCGACAACTATAAACTTATTCCTGCAGGTAATAGAACAGCAAAAGTAAAAAGTATTCACTCAGGTGTTCTATGCTACTTCATCTTAATTTTTGTGAGATTGCTTAATAGTAGCCATTTAAATGTTAATTTCTCTCATGGGAACAAAAAGTACTTCACCACAATACAAATTTTCCTCTGGTGTAATTGCCTGTCCAATTTTCCAAAATGATATTCTAGTTTAGTACCAGTTTCATTTCCTTCTTTTCAAGGATAACGCAGATCTTCACACTGGCAATACCACAATATTCATCTGTAATGGTTGTGGATGTTCTTGATTTACCATGTTGTGCACCTTGAATAGATGCAGCTTTTATTTGTCAATTAAATATTTTTAAAATGAAATAAAATAAACATGGGAAGCAGTGCCTCACTATTTCCTGCTTTGGTCATGTCTTTTTTGATACTTTTAATCTGTTTTAAGGATTAGAAACAAGTAAGCCTTGATATAAATAATATTTGCATAAACAGCATATATTTTCTTCCTGAACATAATCAGTTCTCTATTGACAGACCCATTTTCCCACAAAAATTTAAAAAAAAAATTTAAATAAATTTTAAAATTAGCCTTTATTCCATTAAGATTTATGTACTTGCTGTTTAAACAGTTGAGTGAAGCAACGGGGGATGTGGTGGACTGAATAATGGCCCTTTACTGAAGTCCAAAGCCAAATCCCCTGAACCTGTGAATGTATTAACTTATAGGGCAAAAGGTCTTTAGAAGATGTGATTAAGGGTCTTGAGATGAGAAGACTATCTTGGATTATCTGAACAGGCCCAAAGTAATCACAAACCCTTATAAGAGGGATACTGGAAGGTCAGAAGAGAAGGAGATGTGTTGATGGAGGGAGGAAGCAGCCATGAGTCTAGGAATGCAGAAAATCTCTACAAGCTGGGTAAACACAAGGAAACCTATTCTCTTCTAGATCCTCCAGGCGGAATGAAGCCCTGCCAACACCCTGACTTTCGTCCAGTGGGACTGATTTTGGACTTCTAACTTGAGAACTATAAGATAATATATTTGTGTATTGTATGCCATAAGTTTGTGGTGATTTGTTATACCAGTAGAAAATGAATACAGAGGATAACTAATATGTTTTACCTAGTAAGTTGCTGAGCAGGTTTTGTTTTTGTTTTGTATAACATACAAGTGTCTAGGTCATTTTATTTTTACAATTCACTTCAATAATGCCCCATGCAAAAAGCACAGATTTCTGAATCATTCTTGATCTGGTTTCTAGGCAATATAAGCTTTTCTCCTTCACTAATGGCCTTGCAAAGCTAATTATTTTTTCAGATTCTAGGATCTCAAAGGAAAGTTCAATGGCCTAATTAACAAGTAGCTAAAGTGTTGGTATTGTTTATGGGGTATCTCATTTTTTAAAAAGGGAAACTTCAGAATCCTCATTCAAAAATTAACTCCTTCCCTTTCTTTAATTCTCCTATTTGTTGTAAATTAGTGCCACATTTCCCTTACTACCATTCATTAACAATGTTAATTTCCCTGTTTACTTCAGTTTATAAATTTTGGCCCTCAATCATTTAAAATATTCAGATGGAGAAATTTTAGATTCCCAGAGAAACAAGCAAAAATTAGAATGACACAGAAATCTGCTGACAAACTGAACCTCTAAAAGAAAGAGTGCAGCACACATTTCTGCACTGAAAATCAAACAGTACATTACCTAAAGGATATGTTTACTGCTCACTGATTCTGAAGAAAATACTGCCTCTGCTTATTTCACTGGGCAAAGAAAAGCCTACATGAATTTGCTGAATTATTCACATTGGGATTCTCTGATTCTGATTCTGATTTTTCAACCAAATAACAGTATTAACTACCTTAATTTGAGGTTAAAAGCATTCACATATAGCAAAGATATCTGAAGGCATCATTTTCAGGGAGAAAACTACAGAAAACATGCTAAACAAAAACAACTGCCTTTGGTCAGATACACAGTATTCTATGAGACTATAAAGAACTGAAATGTATCATTCCATGTGGAAAAATCATAAGGTGAAGGTCCATGATCTAGAGAATTACCATGTTCCAGATAAAGACACAGACTTGTACTATAACAGAATTGTCTGCCCCCAAAAAAATGAGATTGAAGCACTCCAAATATTGTGTCTTCAGTCAAAACAAAGATGCTCCTTCCAGGGTATTCACAATTAAGATTAAGAGAAGCCTAGCATCCTAGAGATGAAAGTGGCTCTAGAGAAGATCTAGTTCCAATTGTGCAAAGAGTCTCATAGTGATCAAGGAATCTACTGTGAACCCCCCAAAAATGAGCCGAGTCTCAAGTCCTGAACCATGACATTCACAGAACTCTCAATCTCTCTCCTTCCTCATACCCCCACCCTGCTGCTCCTCCTTCATAATTTTCCTCACTGTTTCCTCCTTTCCTCCACTCCACGCTGTCTCCTTGCTTTACACTGCCACATCATGTTCTTGTTCATAGGACCCGACACAGCGTCTCTGTTCTGGCTTGCATCATTGGGGTGGAATAAGATGACAGGGGCCAAATACAACCAGCTTACAGTCCATCAGCTCAGGAAACATATATTAGCCAGCATCTAAAATGTGAATGTTCCCTAAGCTGGGGGGGGGGGGGGGCTTTTTGGACACATAATAGCCTTTCCCTGGTGAAATAGGGTTTTTCTATTTATACCCTATATCCAGCAGAGATAGGAAAAGATTAGAATATGCCCTTTTAGTCAATAATAAAAGAACTTAGCATGATTCATATAATTCTAAGCTCTTCAAAAAGAAGTTACAATTATATGGGAATTGGAATGATTTGTAGTTGGGTTATTGTTAAAATGTAGAGACAATAGAGAATGGGTGAATTTAAATTTTTATTCAGTTTAAAATAAACGTCTTAGGCAGAGTTGGAAAAAATATTTATTAGTAATTCAAAAATATTTGTTTCTAAAAGCTAGCATATTAATACTTTTCTCTGAAATATGCAGGGAAGACTATGTTAAAATATAAACAATAAATAGTGTTTTGAAACTCTTCATATATTTTTTTCTAATGACTTTCCTGACAAGTGACTTATCTTGCCATCTTGTCACATGAAATATCTTTACTTGACGTTAACCAATGGTCAGGCAGCTCCATGTTTTCCCCTTGAAATACAAATTACTATCTGTAATCACTTTGAACGTAAATATAAATTAAATGAAAAAATATCAGCTATTTGTAGCATAATATCCAAGTACATATCTATGTGTTATCAAATACCAAACATGGACCCACATAAGTTTCATTCCTAGCCACCAAAACTTAGTTTTCAATATTTTTTATATATTTTATGTCTTACATGAAAAATACTTAGGAACTTAGCATCATAAAGTAGGAGATTGTTTTCTACAACTTAAATTTTGGAATAGACCCCAAACAATCATTTACTATTATTGCTCTACAATGTTGCTTCTAAATATTTTCATGAGCTTCCATGGCTGTTCCTAGGATTATTTTCCTTGCCCACTCCCCTGACATATGTACCTTGAATACACACACACACACACACACACACACACACACACACACACACACACACACAATCTAGCTACTACCTGCCAGTAAAAGAAGAGATCTGTTTTATAAATCCTTCTTTGATTCTAGTTATTACTGTCCTCTATGCTGGTGCAAAAGATACATCACAGGAACTGTGTTCATTTCCTCCAATAAACAGAAAACGTTAGTATTTCATTAACCCAATATCCTTTCGGATCACTGCAGCTATAGGCTTTGTCAATTCTCTAGGATATCATCACTACCTGTGATCAAATATCTAGATAGCCCATCAGTTCAAATAAATAAGCTATCTTCTAGTTATAAACTTAACAAGTCAGTTACCTGGTAAGTGATGTGATTTAATTTTAAAGAAATTTATTGAGCCTTAGTGTCAATACTTTTATATTTATTTATTGAGTATCAATCATCTTGCTAAGCTCTGGAGAGAATAATATAATGGATAAAACACTATAATTAGCACTAACTCTTCTGTAAAATATCCATGTGCATCTTTACCCCTGTCTTATTCCTTAGACCAAAATAAATTTCAGGCGAACCTCAGATGAGGAAAATAAACGAAAACAACAAATATTACCTATCTAGTTAGCTAGCTATCCAAAAGACCTATAAGAAAGCCAGCACAGTATGCTTAGTACAGTGTGTATAGATTGTCTTGTGCCCACTCCCCCAAATGTATGTGCTTAAATCCTAGCTCCCAGTGCCTCAGAATATAACCCTATTTGGAAGTGAGGTCGTTTCGAATACAATTTGTTAAGTTAGAATGATGTCGTATCTAAGTAGGATGGGTCCTTAATCCAATATGACTAGTGTCTTTATAAAAAAAGGAAATGTAGACACAGATATGCACATTGGGAGAACACCACGCGAAGACTAGAGTTATGCTGCCTCAAGCCACAGAAATAACAGAAGCGAGGAGACAGGCCTGGAAGAGATCCTTCCCTAGAGGCTTAAGAGGGAGCATGCCCCTGATAGCCCCATAATTTCAGATTCTGGCCTTCAGAACAGTGAGGCAATAAATTTCTGTTGTTTAAGTCACCCAGTTCATGATACTTTTTTACAATAACCCCAGTAAACTAAAATAGAGTGGGAAAGGCCATTCTAAGCAAACATAAAATCTAGAAGCCATAAAATACATTGATAATTTTGATTACCTAAACCTTTTTTTAAAAAGCCTGCATGACAAAGGGGCCGGGCGCGGTGGCTCAAGCCTGTAATACCAGCACTTTGGGAGGCCGAGGCAGGCGGATCACGAGGTCAGGAGATCGAGACCATCCTGGTGAACACGGTAAAACCTGTGTCTACTAAAAACACAAAAAAATTAGCCGGGTGCGGTGGCGGGTGCCTGTAGTCCTAGCTACTAGGGAGGCTGAGGCAGGAGAATAGTGTGAACCCGGGAGGCAGAGCTTGCAGTGAGCGGAGATCGCGCCACTGCACTCCAGCCTGGGCGACAGAGCAAGACTCCGTCTCAAAAAAAAAAAAAAAAAAAAAACACCAAAAAACAAAAAAACTGCATGACAAAGGAAAATAAAGCAAAACAATCAAAACAAAACAAAACAAAAACTTCCTGTTTTGGAATTTCAGCTGAGGTCCCAAAACTGAGGAAAACACGTGTCAAATCTCCTCACATGCTAATGAAGCTGCCGGGTCATCAGTGCAGGACCTGCTAAGGGGGTGATCAAAACTGAACTCTGCCAAGATCAGCCCACCTCCCCTACCGCCCTGCACCTCCAGTCTGAATTCTCAACCCTTGCCAGTCCAGTCTAGCATGTGTTGAGAATTTGGGGCGGCAATAGGTTCTTTTTTATTATTTTTTTGGAGGCAGAGTCTTGCTCTGTCATACAGACTAGAGTGCAGTGGTGTGATCTGGGCTCACTGCAACCTCCATCTCCCAGGTTCAAGTGATTCTCCTGCCTCAGCCTCCCAAGTAGCCGGGATTACAAGCACCTGCCACCATACCTGGCTAATTTTTGCATTTTTAAAATGGAGTTTCACCAAGTTGGCCACAAACTCCTGACCTCAAGTGATCCACCGCCTCGGCCTCCCAAAGTTTTGGGATTACAGGTTTGAGCCACCGCGCCCGGCCCAGCAAAAGGCTTTTTAGAGTTTAGAGAGAAGTTTGTCTGAATGTCACAGAATTTCCTTCGTCTTTGACAGAGTTTGAATAAGGGAGGCTTCAGAGAATCCCTCAGAAAGAGTGACTTAGGTCCTCTGGGGCTTGGGGAAATACAGGGACTTTCTCTTCGAAATGAGTCTAAGGGCAAAAGGCTGACGGAAGGAAGCTGCCTGGTGCAGCAAAGAGCCAAGCTATGCCAGGAAAGCCCTGTCCTTCCACAGTGCCACAGGGTAAGGCTACACAAGGAATTCGGTGGGCCAGCTGGGGCCTGCTGAAAGAGCTAGACTTGAGCAGAATGGAAAGGAACCCGCGCAAGAGACCAGAGGGGAAAGCTGATGCCAACAGAAGAGTCAATGTAGTAGGAAATGAGAAGGCTGGGGAAGAACCACAGCAAGCTTAGAAGACACATTCATCTCAGATTCACCATGAGAAACATTTTTAATAGAAATTTCTACTAAAAATAGAAATGTTTAATAGAATAGAAACCCTTCCATGATTCACTGTAATGCTTTGTGCAACAAGGGTTGGAGTGCTACTGATATGGGTTTTGAGAGACTTTGTTTTAGCAGTCATTTGCTGAAAAGCCCAAAAAAAAAAAAAAAAAAAAAAAAAAAAAGAAAAATGGCCTCTGGTGGGAGATGCTGACGCTGTGTTGGGAAGCACATTTCCTTCTCATTTCAGTACAACTGTGACTCCCAGTTGCTACGCTTGAATGCCTGCCATGTGTGGAAATGAAGCAATGGTGAGGTTTTCTGCTGAGAAGAAAATTTGACTAGCAGATGGGAGAAAGAAACAGAAAACTTAAATTACAATATACAGAAAGTTTAAAATGTATCTTTACAAAGGAAGTTTAAAAGCCTTGCAGACATAGGAGTTAAGTAAAGGTATAGCCAAGGAAGAATTGATAGAGGGGAAGAAAATTAGGTGTGGAGAAAAAATGTTTCTCTTTTTAGAGATATATGCAATGCCATGTAAGAGATATATTCAATGCCATGTCTCAACGAGCTGAAAATAATAGGATACGGGATGGACACAAAGCCATTTTCATAAAAAATGTTTTTCAGAAAGGTAGGTATTGAGCCTGAGACAGGTTTGTGCTTGCAGCAAATCTTGCCTGGGGGGAGCATGAGAAAAGTACTTAGGGAAAAGAAAAGCCTAAGTTGTAGTGACAGAGTTTTTAGGCTCATTTTAGAAACCTCAATGTGATCCTCAAGGTGCTGGATTCACCACGAGGTCTGAGGAATACATTCAGAGGGATCCTCTGCGCTTCAAGGAAACAAATGGAGATGCATAAAGTCATGGTGCTTTTGTTTGTCTATCATGTGACTCAGGATTGAGTTAGACTTCAGGTTTATAAAGACCTTTTTTTTAATGTATGTGTTTCATCTCAAGACTTGTCCTAGTTTGAAAGAGAATTCAAATTTCTAAAGACTAACATAAGATAAATCTTATACTTTGTGTCTTTACCTTCCAAAGTTTTCCTTGTCCTTTCTTTGTAAGAAAGACCTCTCTGCACTTAAAATACACTGTATTATTCAGTTTAAAGCATCTTAATACCTATTTGAACTTCATACTATTGAAAACTGTATTACAGTGTTAAATATTGCATTATCGTATTGTATTGACCACATGGTCTTCTGTACTCCATTTGTAGTTGAACAGACCTTTTTGACTGTCATCCATATACTTTTCACTTGGATTAAGCAGGAAACATGATTTCTTGGCATTATATGCCATTTCCCACTGCTTTCTCTTCTGTAGGAGAAATAAAAACTTTCCAAGTGGAATTCATTAGAAATTGGTTGGTTTATATCCAACCATAATACTTAGCTTTCAATTAAAAGCCCAGGAATCACTAGATTTACTAAAAACATATTAATCTATACTTCAAAAAGACAAAGCAACGACTCAACCTCTAAATCAATTTTCTGAAGACTGAGAGCAATGATGCCTCAAAGTCTTAAATCTTTGTGTAATATTCACAGGGATGATTCACCTAGAACATTCAAATACTCATTGCTCTCACTAAATAATATACATCACATACACGAAATTACCTCACTTTCAATTCTGATCTCAATATACTATTTCTATATTCCCCGTCTAGAGTCCCTCAAATATTTATGAGTGGGATTTTATTCTGAAAAATGCCAACACTTTATATCCTCCCAAACTTACTCTTATCTATTCTGCAACTTGCGTGTACTATCATTGTCCTGCTTCCTAATCCACGAAATGTACTTTAACAATTACTGATTGATTTATGTCATCTACAAAATGATTTCTATATATGATATATATTTCTTAGAACCTATGTTTCTTATATGCATGTGCTGGTCCTGGACAAAGTATCTACATTTTACAGCAGGAGTCACAGCCACCCTCTGCATCAATCCTGGATACCTCTGAGTTATGAGAGGCATGTTCAGGGTGCAACAGCCTTGTGCCTCGTCAAACACATGCAGATACACAAAAAGTATTTCAACATAACTAAACTATTTGATCCTCTTTCATTTGGAAACATAATTAAGAGAAGCAAATCCAACCACCACATAGACACCACACACCTCAACCATGTGGGTAACTGACATTTTGAGACGTAAAATAGGGGCAGTGGAAACAATCTGCTTTAAAATCCTTGGGTCAAACCCTATAAAATGTATGCTGTCTTTTCAGTTGTAGTTTCTATAAAATGGGAATAGTCAAGCCTACTTTAAGAGAATGTCATAAATGAGGATTGAAAATTTTCAATCCTCATTTTATATATATATATATGTGTGTGTGTGTGTGTGTGGATATATATATAAAACCGTGTGTGTGTGTGTGTGTGTGTGTGTGTGTGTGTGTGTGTGTATAACTAGTTTGTTGAGAAGAGGAAAGGAACCACTCCCCGCTTTCCCCCTACAGTTTCCAAATTGGACGAGGCTTGATGGGGAAGAAACTTTGAATTGGGTCTCTGATGAAAATTTTGTTTTAGATCAGGTTGTACTTTTTAATACCTTAAAGTGAAATTACTGCAATATCTAAAATTACTCAAAGAATCTGTGGTGCTGATTCATGTAGGGGCAGGACAGGGGGAACCCATAGAACATGTTTTAAGGATTGTGGGTTTTTCCAAGGCTGGTCTGCTCACTAAATAGGTTTCTTCATGCAGAGCACCTTGCCTAATGCCTAGAACACAATAAACACTTTTGAAAGTCTGTATTTTGTTTTAGTAATCCTCCCTGCCCTGCCAATTCCCCTCACCCCAACAAAACCCAACACCAAGAATCTGATCTGTTTACCAGAATTAAATACTAACATATATAAATTTCTGGAATATCCTTAGAGAGAAAAGTAAAGACAAGAACAACTGAATAACTGAAATGCAGTAGACTTTAACAAATGACAATCATTATATATAGTTTATTCTTCTCCTAGCATATAAATGTGGCTGGTGCAGGATAGAAGACCCACAGAGTATTATTTGAAACTAAGTGGGTTATGTTTTCTCAGAGCACCCACTGACTTAAAAGAGAGCTAATGGTCAAAACAAAAGTTCTCTGGATTGTCACAAATGGCAGAATTTTCTTCCTTTTTATTGCTGAATAATCATTTCACAAGGCTTATATATATCACATTATCATGTATACCTTCAATATATACAACTTTTATTTGTCAATTATATCTCAGTACAGCTGGAAAAAACAACCAACCAACCAGAGGTCCTTCAAGAAGAGTCATGAATTAGAATGATATATGCCAAAGTCACCTTTCAGAGTTTAATTCCTCACATAATTTTAGACTCAAGACTGGAATTCTGGACATAGATATGACCTTCAAGAACCATCCAGTCCTGTCTCCTCATTTTACAGGTGAGATAAGTGAGCCTCAAGGAAATAGTTTGGCAAGTTAGTAGTGCAGGTATGAAGTTGACTAAACTGTTGTGTATTCCACTGCATTAGAAGTCCATGGCACCATTGAAAAGCTCAGAGTCTAAAGGAGAGAGCGCTGTGGAGCAGGGCAGTGGTTCCCGTGTTTGCCTGACCCCAGGGGATCACCTGTGCCTCTTGCTTAGGGTGCAGTTTCTGCAGTTCCTGGGTCCTTCCAAAGAGAGACATCATACTCCTGACCCCTCATCCAAATGCTGTTTTTACTCTATCCCATTATCCCAAAAACACTGAAACAGTCTACTTTTATTATGTTTTGTTTTCATTAGTAACCCCTCTTGAAAGCTCTATAGTGAGACATCTTAAAAGTATATTTACTATAAAATTCAAGGATGATGGTCCCCAGTTTATAATATGCCAAGCTGAAAAGATGAATGAAGAGCATCTGATTACATCTGATTAGAATAAGTAATTCTAATTTAAAATTAAAGTTTTTTTTTTCTAGAACTTTTCTCATGTATCATGTCATTGTTTACATGTGTTTTAATTCCATTTAATATATTAGCCTATCTCCTGGTGGAAACAGTATATTCTCAGTATTTCTAAATAACACTTGTATTTCGCTAGTAGCCTATTTCTTATAAAAAATGAGCTTGCAAAGATCTTGGCTATCAGCACACCTAAAAGCCGAATGAAAAGTGCAACCTCAAAGTTTGGTCACATAAATAACAACCGAAACTTTCCAGTTTAAATTATATTTTATTTTGAAACCCTATACAGCCGGCAATCAATGTATCTGTAACAGGAAGTTGATATGGAGACATGGGAAGGACTTAATTAAAAGCAGATATGCTTAGTTAAAAGCGGATATGGAGACATGGGAAGGACTTAGTTAAAAGCAGAATTCATTATATGAAGTGATTTTTAGGGGCACAATTTTTTTTTGATGGTTTCAGTCCGAAGTGTGTAAATTTTGGTTAAATGTCTCAAATCCAAGAAAATACAATGGAAAATAAGCAACTTGATGTAAGGATCCTAACTAGAAACTATTATTGCTTTGCTCCAACAGTAGAGTCATTATTTGTGCTGGCTCTGGAATCAGACAGCCTTCGTTTTGAAGCCTCACTGTGCCTCTTGCCAACTGTATGACCTTGAGTAAATTATTGAACTTTCCTCATCTGCAGGTTTTTTCATCTTTCCAAGTGTGGGGGGATAATGATAGCACCTATGACATAAGGTTGTTGTGAGAATTTAAAAAAAAAAAAACGCAACGTGCTTTGATCAGTGCCTGGTATTGATACATCTCAGGCTCTTGACAGTTATTACTATTTTTGGGAAAAGAAACAACATGCAATCAATCATCAGCCGCTGATGATGAATCATTAGGAAAATCAGGAAGAGCATCAACTGGGACCTGAGAGGTGATTCAATCTGGCCACTTTACAGAAAAATAAACTGGGGCCCACAGAAGTTGTGACTTGCCTAAATAGAAACAAGAATCTAGTTATCCCCTACTCCAACTGCCTACCTGAAAAACATATGATGGCCAGGGCATTGACAAGAGTTTGACTTCACAGATCTCATTGCATACTGACTAGGTATGTCACATGGAGTGAGCTCTGTAAGTCAAAAGGGCAAAATCGGACTGAGTCAATAGTGGCAATGAGATCACGACTTCTGACTTTGACCTTGAAGTTGGCCAGGTTCTGTTATGCAGTCTATGAAATAAAAATGTCCCAGCTGTCACCCAAAGCAGACATAAGGCCTCTGCTTAATGTACTTTAACAGTTACACATCAGGCGGACAATTCAAACAAATAAGCACTGCAGTTCTATACTCTCTGGATTTTGAAGTGATAAATGCATAATTTGTCTTTGATAACATTTCCACACTTTTCAGCATGTTTTCATATGCACCTTAACTTTTTCTTCTGTTGGAAATGCATAATTATGTAACTTTGCTTTGAAAATTGGCAGGTCCTTAAGAGAGATTTGGCTAGCTTAGAATATTATCACATTCAGCATAGCCCAGGAAGTCCAAAATCACCAAAAAGGGAAAGATAGTTGAAGAGAAATGTGTCTTTTCTTTAGATGTTGAGCACAAATCACTTATGTTCTTTCACGAATTTTTTTCTTAAATTGTATATGAGCCAAAGCTTAAATTAAAAAAAAAAAAAAAACTATCCTTTGGAAACCGTCTTTATTTTAAGAAGCGTATGTAGGCATAGAATAGAAGACTTTATCACTACAGACTTTTCCAGAGGGTCCATGAAGGCATCAGGAAGTGCTGGGCCTCTAAAATCGTATGTCAATTGTTCAGATATATATGTGGTAGTAGTGTTGATAGGAGAGAGAATAAGAATGGTTACTATCAGATTCCCCAAAGACTCAATGACCTCTACCCTCAAATACAGGCAGTTCTCAGAATACGGAGAAAGGCACACAGAATGATTTATAGACATGTGCATCAATAAGAAAATATTTGTGCAGATGATGAAAATGGCTGGGTATTGCCTACTCTCTAGATCTTCAAAACAAATGGGAATGAGAGCAAAAAAAAAAGATGAAACTATTCAGAAGTCACCAAATCCAACCATGGACAAAGCATTGGTTAAAGAAAAGAAATGTGAAGAGTTCATCTTTGATGGGAACTGGATGATGAGTTTTTGGTTGGCTTGAGCCTTGGTCTTGCCTGCATTTAGGACTGTAACAGACTCAGTGCTAGTATCAAACATGGATCACACTTATGTGAGTCATTCACTTGATCCTTTTAACTCTATGGAGTTAATATTGTTAGATCTGTTTCACAGAGGAAAAAAGCCAAAGCACAGAGACAATAAGCGACTTTCTCAAGATAAATTTAAAAACAAGTTACTAGTGGAGCCGGCATGTGATCCCAGCTGCACCAGTGCGCACCTAAACTATTGCCTTCTGTCTACTGCCTCTAAAGAGTCACTGGCTGACCTTGGAACTGAGATTTATACCATCACTGTTAGTGTTACCTTGAATTTGAGGCTGACAGAGGTTGTTGGGAAGTGGGTTGGATGCAAGCTTGGACCATCCCACTGGGCTCACTCTTTTCCATGTTGTAGTAGTCTCTGGGTGTAGTCTGGTATGACCTGGGCAGCAGGTTCTTTGAACACGAGGTTGCATTTCAACAGGGGTTTTTCTCTATTTTTCTTGAGGGGAAATGATACCATATGTGACCACATTTGGGATAGGGATTTGGTTTTAGCAAAAATACAGGACACATTTGAAAGTTATTCATTGCTTGTAATTATACCCATCTAGTGAGACTTAGAATATGAAAAAAATACTAGGGAAATTGCTATGGCTAAATTATGTCCCCCCAAAATTCATATTTTGAAGCCCTGACTCTCAGTGTAGTAGTATTTGGAGGCCTTCAGGAGGTAATTAGGTTGTGGGAGTGGAATCCTCAGGATGGGATTAGTGCCCTTATAAGAAAAGACATGAGATAGCACTCTCCCTCTTCCTCTTCACGCAGCAAGAAGATGGCCATCTCCAACTGTAAGCTAGGAAGAGAGTCCTTTCTGGGAACTGAATCAGCTGGCACCTTGATCTTGGACTTCCAAGCACCTAGAACTGTGAGCAATAAACGTCTGTTGCGTAAGCCACCCAGTCTATGGTATTTTGTTATAGCAGCCAAACTGACTATGGCAGGAATCTTTCATGGGAGACCGTGAAAGATTAGACTAGAAATTAAGACGTAGGAGCCCCTAACTCTATTTCTGGCTTAGATATTAGAAAAAAAAAAAGTGATTAGAACATTAAGTGGAGGGGTGACTTCTACCTCTCAGCTATATTATTTTCATTTCTAAATTATTACCTTCAACTAGATACTATGAGGTCTTTAAATTTTGATGATTCTCTGATTTGACCCCGATTATGCCTCAGATATACCTAATGTGGACTCAGAAGATATGATTTTGTAAACTCTGTGATCTCCATATAGGGGACTAGGCTGTGGGACTCATGAAAACTGTTGGTTAGGCTTTAATAATAATTATGTGGAACACTGAGTGCCACATAAATTTTCAGTTCTTTTGAGGATAATTGGCTAGAAATTCAGTCTGATATTAAATCTAATTTAAAGCTAGATTCTCAATTTGTCTCCCAAGACCCTAACTTCCCATCCTCATATTTAAGCTGCAAATAAATTCTAGATAGTGTGAACCATTTCTTTGCAAGCAAATTTTTTCCTTTATTTATCTCTGAGGGTCAGGTCAATTTGCTCCACTTAATGTTCTAATCACTTTTCTCTGAAGAGGAAAGAAAAGAACTTGACAGCACAGACAGATTTTTCACATGGGCAATTGCAATACAAAAATAATGAAACTGTCCAGACCACTAGAATATAATATTAATTTCATAACATGCATGGGTAAGCTATATTATATATAATACTTACAGCACCTACAATGAGGTCAAGTCTACTCAACCCAGATTCTCTCCATAGTTTACACCCAAGTTATAAGAATCAAAACTGGGTTTTGTTTGTTTCTTTGTTTGTTTTTGGTAGTAAACTTCACCTGTTTTTCAGCCCAGTGGAGGATGAATATTAATAATTTCAAGTCCATATAATAGGCATAGAATATAATCACCATAAAATACATTATGTGTAAAGCAAGTGTCAAGATATTATCTTAGGAGAGGAGTTGTCAGATTAAAATAAATAAAATTTAAATTTACCCACAGAAATTTACCCTGGCATTATTAAAAGTCCACTTTAAAATGCTATTGATTCTTCTTAGAGCTTTTGGTAAAATAGAATAATATATCTCATGGGGCCACTGTCAGAGTTCAATGATATATAATATATACACAATTTTTAGAAAAGTGGCTAGCATGTAGTAAATTCTTAACAAATCATACCTATTTCATCTGTTAGGAATTTTGTATGGCTCCATATAATAGGCCTACAAAAGCAGCTGCTTAAGCAAATTAATATACTCTTTTTAGGCAACAGGAGTCTGGGGTAGGCAGCCTGGGGCTAGTATGGAGGTCCCAGGCTCCCTCCATCTTTTCATTTGGATTTTGTCCTAATGCTTTCAGGATGGCTCCTATACACCCACGCCTTATAACCACATTCCAGGAAAGGAGGGAGAGGAAATAGCAAAGGGTGCAAGACAGCTAAGTCTGCCCTTTCATTTCCTTAAGTCAGGAAAACAATAGGATTCCCAGAAGCCTGCTTAGTAGAGCTCTGGTTATCTCTCACTTGCTAGAACTCTGTCATGCAGATCTATGCAGCTTTAAAGGAGGCCGAGGAATCAAATTTTATAACTGGGCACATTGCCATGCTCAGTAAGGCCTGCCCCCATTGTTAGTGCCATCAGTGCGTAAAACCAATTCTCATTTGTTTCCAATTGATATGATATGGTGCTTCTGTTGGTGAGGGGGTGAAAAGACATTGGGAAAGCAACTTGGAGAGTCTGCCACAGCTATCACCATGATTCATTTACACATCATATAGTCTGTCTAAAAGCGTCAGATAATTTTGTTTTCCAACATTAATGGCAATTGGTTGTCTCCCTAGGACAAAATGCTCAAAGGTTCAGATGCAATACAAGAAATTTTTGGCTCTGGTCTGACGTCCCATGCACGTCATTGCCTCATTGCTGTTTTCATATTTCTGCCCAGTTTTGTAGCACAACTTTCCATAAATCATCTGCATTATCCTCTGAGTCAACTACCATATAATTAGCTTCACATTCATCATCTGTCTTCAGAGAAGTCACAGTTTCTTCCTGGGGAAGATGCAGGCCTTCCTGCTCTGACCTTGGCTCAGGCTTCCAGCTGATTTCCACCTAACTTCAGCCACATGGGTGACCAGCAGCCCCTATCTCTACTAACTGGTCAGCCTAGTGTGGTGTTACAAAGACTGGTGTGTGAACCACCATTGTTTGGGAGCTTGTTAGACATTCAATATCTTGTGCATGCTTTGGTCCTCTGGAATCAGAATCTATGGAAATAAGGCCTAAGAAACTTGAATTTTAACAAATACTCCAAGTGATTCTCATTTAAGCTCAAATTTGAGAAATATTGTCCTTGTCCCCCGCCAGTGGTTTTCAACATATCCGTAATATAAACACTTGGCAAAACTAGAGACGTGAACACTTCAACCTACCCACTCATACAGGGTAATAGCTTGTTCGCCTTCTCTGTCAACAAATACTTTAAATATTTTTGGTCTCAATGCAATCAAATAAAGCATAGCTGACTTGGGGAAAGATGAACGTTACAAACATAATAAAATAAAGCCAATTATATTGTGCTGTGCCGATTTCCTGAGGGACACTGAATATTACCCTATGCAATCCCTAACCAAATAATTATAGCTGTCTACTTATTGTTTCATCCTCTTACCCCTGTGTGTTGGAACCTGCCAGAAGCAAGGAATTAAAATATAGTACAGCCCATCACCTAGTCACAGAAATCTATTGCAGAAACAGATAATTTGCAATGCAGGCAATAAAAGGGTTCTTTGTGTCCCTCAATATTTGAGTGCAGTGTATTGGCCTTCATGATCCTCAGTAGATATGCATGTTTCCCACTGACTCCTACATTAAAGGATTTCCGGAAGTGTAGTATTCCATGACTTCATTGAATTTCAGAGAAAATAAGCTTATCAAAGATACCTATTCCTAAATACGTAAAATAAGATTAAATGTCCTTTGTTTATTCATTTCTTTGTTCTAAAATACATGTATGGGATGCCTTTAACATGCAAGGCACTATGATGCTACCATGAAAATGGAAAATGAATAACACAGAGTTTGAATGACCTCAAGGAGAAGCAGTCCCAGGTTTTGCATTGAGAAGATAATTTTTCCAAAACAAGTGTCCATCAAGGAGTTAATGAAATAATAGCAATAAAATGAAAGCACGTAAATTGAAGAGCATTTAATGGACCACTTATTGTACTACTTCAATTTGAAATCATTAGTACTATTCTTTGGTACTAATAAATAGTCTTCTGTTTCCTGGTAGAGTTCAAGCTTTAGTGTTTTCTGATAAGGACAGGCACATAGCAGCTAATTTCTCAGTAAGACAACTTAAATAAATAGAAACTGTATTGCAACTGAAAGAAGTTGCTACCAAATGTGCCCACAAAACATTTTTCTTAGGTCACACACTCACATTTTCTGCAAAAACACTAATGGCTATCAGGTACTACTTATCTTTTATCTTACTCATAATGCAGTATTACCCCATAAAAGCCTTATCCACTTACCTGCCTGGTAGGATTAAACAATATATAATGATTTTTTTGTGCATTAAATTTTACACACAAATGTTCTCATAAAGGTATGTATACTTTTTAAACTTTCATCAGAAAATACAGAAATACATGTGCTGTTTTAGACAAACTGGTCAGGGAAGTCCTCTTTCAGGAAGTGATATTTTAGCAAATTAAGGGAGTGAGATTAAGGAGGTGATATTAGAGCAACTATATTAAGGGAGGGAGTAAATTAGGCTATGATCTGGGAGAAACATATTTCAGAGGCTAGAGACATCCAGTGCCAAGATCCTAAGGTAGGAACACCTTTGAAGTATTTGAGAAACCAAAAGAAGTCAAGTGTGGTTAGGAGCAAAGTCAGCCAGAGGGAGAATCGTAGGAAATGAGCTGGGAAGGGACATCAGGAGCCAGCTCCTGCAAGTCCTATTAGGCAACATTAAGGAGTTTTGGATTCTTCGTATATACGATGGGAAGCTACTGGATGGTTTACAGGAGAGCAACATGATTTAATGTACTTTTTCAAAATTAAATATTTTATTTTGAATTAAATGTACATTCACCTGCAGTTTTAAGAAATGATATAAAGAGATCCTGTGTACCCCTTACCTAGTATCCGCTGATGGTAACATCTTACAAATCTATAGTACAGCATCACAACCTGGATACGGACATTGATACAGTCAAATGTTTCGGAGTATTCCCATCACCCTCATGCTGATTCCTCATGTTGCCCTTTTATAGCCACCACCACTCCTCTGTTCGAATGGGCAAACAAAGCCCACCCACTCCTCTGTCCTAACCCCTAGCAACCACTATTCGGAAATGGTTCTCCATTTCTACAATTTTATTATTTCAAGAATATTGTATTAATGGAATCATATAATACGTGACCTTTGGAGATTGGCCTTTTCGCTCAGCATAATTCCCTGGAGATTCATCCAGGTTACTGTGTGTATCAATAGTGCATTTCTCTTTATAGCTCAGTTGTATTTGATAGTATGGCATGGATTGGCCACATTTGTTTAATGATTCATCTACTGAAGGAAATCTAGGTTGTTTCCAGTTTGAAGCTATTAAAAATAATGCTGTTATAAATATGTATGTACAGATTTCTATGAAAATATAAGTTTTCATTCCTCTGGGATGGATAAATGTTTAGCAATTGATTGCTGGACTGCACTGAATTTCTAGAAGTGTAATTCCATGACTTCATGGGGTTTTAGGAAAAATAAGCCTAGCAAAGGTTCCTATTCCTAAATATGTAAAATAGAATGAAATGTCATGTATTCATTTCATTATTCTAAAATACATCTATGGAAAGCCTGTCACAGGCAAAGTACTATTATGATACTGTGAAGATATAAAACATGCACTTGCTCAGTTTCATAAGAAACTGCCAAAGGGTTTTCAGGATGGCCGTACTATTTCACACTCCGGCCATCAATTGCTTTGCAAGTTTGCCAGCACTTAGCGTTTTCAGCTTTTTGTCGTTTTTTGTTTGTTTCATTTTTTTAATTTTTGTTTTCTACTTCATCCATTCTAATATGTGTGTGGTGGTATCCCATTATGGTTTAATTTGAATTTCCCTAAGAACCAATGATGACAAGCAACTTTTCATGCCCTTATTGGCCATCTGAATATCATCTTTGGTCAAGTTAGCTCTTTTGCCCAAGTAACATTTACTTGTAGCTAATAGTTACATTTGAATAAATCTTTTCCTTTCTTTTTTTTTTTTTTTTTTTTTTTTTTTTTTGAGACAGAGTCTTGCTCTGTCGCCCGGGCTGGAGTGCAGTGGCTGGACCTCAGCTCACTGCAAGCTCCGCCTCCCGGGTTTACGTCATTCTCCTGCCTCAGCCTCCGAAGTAGCTGGGACTACAGGCGCCCGCCACCTCGCCCGGCTAGTTTTTTGTATTTTTAGTAGAGACGGGGTTTCACCGTGTTAGCCAGGATGGTCTCGATCTCCTGACCTCGTGATCCACCCGTCTCGGCCTCCCAAAGTGCTGGGATTACAGGCTTGAGCCACCGCGCCCGGCCAATCTTTTCCTTTCTATTTCATCGAAATGAATGTAGTTACATTTTATTTATTTATTTATTTATTTATTTATTTATTTATTTATTTATTTACTTTGAGACAGAGTCTCACTCTGTCGCCCAGGCTGGAGTGCAATGGTGCGATCTCGGCTCCCTGCAACCTCTGCCCATAGGGTTCATGCCACTCTCCTGCCTCAGCCTCCTGAGTTGCTGGGACTACAGGTGCCCGCCACCATGCCCAGCTTTGTTTTCTTTTTTTTTTTTCTTTTTTTTGTATTTTTACTAGAGACGGGGTTTCACCATGTTAGTCAGGATGGTCTCGATCTCCTGACCTCGTGATCTGCCCTCCTCAGCTTCCCAAAGTGCTGGGATTACAGGCATGAGCCACCGCACCTGGCCCATTTTAATATTTTAAACTTGAAATTCTTAGGAGGAAGATGACTGATCTCTTTCAAAATTAATTTTTCAACAAATGATAAAGACATTTTTATCCAAAATCACTTTTTGAAATGTGTTTACAGGACAGAATGTGTGTCCCAAGGATGGATCTACTAATTCTATCCCTTTGATATGAGTTGGTATGAATTTTATAATGCACATTTGCTAGTGGGGTCACCTAGGCAGTGGTCAACAAAGCCTTATCTTTACATATATAATGTCTACAGATAAAAGCAAAAATTAAAGCAATCATCTGAATATTTTAATTCTCTAAAATATGCTTTCTTTATAATTTGAAACAAAAAGTGAACAAATGCCTGGATTCTTCACTTTGCATACTTTGTATATTTAGACATAACTTTTCTGTCTCTATTAATTAAATACAATGAAACGTTCAGTAGTTAACTAGAAAAATGCAGAAGTACTATTTATATTATTGACACAAAAGAAACATAAACAGCTCTTTCTTCAATGGCAAGCAATTCCATGCTTATATTCTCCTTGAGGAAAGAATGTACAATATGGATAGGATCATTGGCTTTCATTGTGTTAAAACTTACATACAATAAAAGACATCCATTTTTACATACAGTTGAATGAGTTCTGACAAACATATACTTGAACTACCACAATTAAGAAATAGAGCATATCCATCATCCAAAAAGAGTCCCCTCATAGCCCTTTGAAATCAATCCCTTCCTACCGTTCAATCAACTGCCAATCTGGTTTCTATCACCACAGCTTAGATTTTGTCTGTCCTTGAATTTCATGTAAATGGTATCATGTGATATGTTCTCTTTTGTGTCTGGCTTTCTTTGCTTTGCATAATGTTTTTGAGATTCATCCAGCTCATTGGATTTGAATCCCAGATCTTTCTTATAAGATATATGACATTTGGGCCAATTATTTATTTTCTGTTTTCTTAGCTGATAAATGGTCTTATTAATACCTTCCCCATGTGGTTGCTGTAAGAATTAATTTTAAGGTACTTGGCTTGGTGTTTAACAACTATATCAGTATAGACCTAAATAATATAATTTATATGACTATGATTTTTTCGTTCAACCCCTCCTTCTCACCACAGGAAGAATCTCCTGTAAGCCTTATTCAAGTTCAGCACGTTCTGTGAAAGGAATCAGCATGAAGAAAACTCTACAATCATAATTTTATATTATTGAGCAACAGCACACCCCTCTATTTCTGCCTCCTTCTTTCCTGTCTCCATGGGCTCTGACAAATTGGCAGCAGTCAACTCTGCTTTCTCTGCTCTATCTACAATTTTGCTCCTTCCAGAGTCTAATAATTTCCAAGAAAAGGGCACAATATCCGCTTCCCACTACCCAGAAATAGAGAGAGTGAGCAGGATCTAAGACCTAAAGGAGACCTCCCACAAGAGCTGATGGAAAAGACTAAATTGAAAAGGACTTTCCTTCTAAAAAAGATCTCATCACTCCTGACCTGATTCCATCAAATAAGGACATGGAATGTGGGAGAGAATGAGCAGTGAGAAGGATTAAGTATCTCCTCCCTGAGTATTTACCTTTGCCAAGTGTTTTCCTGCTCACACTAAAAATAATTGATATTCTAGTTTCTTTTTGCTTTTACAACTGTTCATTCCATTTTGCATGTGTTCTCTAACCCCTCTGTCCACCTCTTCCTCTGTGTGCATACATAATAATATAATGTGAGCTTCAGAGGAAGCTAAGGGAAGGGGAAGTAAAGCAGGGCCAGTAGTTCCAGCAATTAGCAGCTCTTAGAAATAGGGTTAATGGAGTCAGTAAACTAGCCTTGTCTAACCTTTAAGACCTATCTTGCAGTGCCCCTGCTACTCAAGCATTGCCACCACACTAGCTATAGGCAGGTCATGAATTGAGAGACAGATCTTGTGTGTTTGATCAAAGTTAGATCTATTTCATCTAGGACTTCTCTAATCAACCAGCTGCATTGTTATTTGCTCCAGTGGGTCTTTAACCCTCAAAATTATTGGAACCACTTAGTCAGGCATGCAATAGTAAATATGAAAAAAATGTAAAAAATGAATATATTTAAGCAGCCAACGTTTGGTTCCGGGAAATTAACAATTCCTTTGGGTTGCTACAAAGTGTCTGCTATGAATGGCATATCATTAACACAGACATGTATATCAGAAATACTATGGCAGAAAAAAGTAAGATATGGGTACATGATTTCAAGTGATATTTTGATGCATTCATTTATAATTCCTGAGCTTGCTTATTTCACTGAGTATAATAATACCTGCAGTAGGTCACAAAATTCTAATGAAAAGCCCATGAGACATGACTATACTTTAAGATATACTCTAGTTTCTTTTTTTCACATAATGAATATCCCATGTTTATTTCCTGAAAGAAATGAAATACTCACAATTAAGACTTTAATAGGACCTTAAAATAAGAGATGAATTTTGGGGACACAGGAACATTATCATGTTTTGATTTTGATAGAGTCCGTGTTAATCAAGCTTGTCGGCATACCTCTCTGTGTGAGAGAGGCTGTTAGTTCCCACCTAATCTCCATGGGCTCCTCTGCATTCCCCCAGCTTCAAGCATCCATGGTAGATGGGTCCTATGACTCACTCTTACCAATGGGATTTGACAATAGTGAGGTCTCACTTTCAGTACATGCCATTCAGGTAAGAGTATGCCCTCTCCATGCTCTCTTTTTTTTTTTCCTTATGGTTAAAATAAAGGAATCTAAAATGGCAGACTTGAAAGATGGAAGTAACCTGCAGCCTTGAGCTTCAAGGAGAATCACACAAAAGAGCTACCCAACCTGCTTCAGATAAAGAAAAAACCATGCATTCCTTTAAGTCACTAATCAGGCTTGGTCTATCTTGCTGGCATTAATTACACTGACTAATGTGGGCTCCTTCTCTCATCTGATTCATGTGATAAAATGGGGCTGCCATTGGCAGATCAAAATAAAGAATATCTGCCAAATTTTTGTTCTTAAAAAATACAATATGGTATGGAAAATACCTGACATATATCCCTCCAACTCCAAGCAACAGGATGAGACATCTTTGCAAGTCTATATACATTCTCCTCTTATGTTGTTTCTGCATGGCTTGGGGTGGGAGTGAATGGGAAGAAGAATAAATATTATACTTTTCATGATGGAAGTTTATACCACATAGTAACTGTCAGACTCAGGGATTATTTCATCTTTTACTTTTCAAATCCCAGGCAAGACATAACAATTAGAATTTCCACAATGGACTGCTAAAATATCATGGGCTTAGGCAACCATCTAATAAGGTTCACATCTATCTACCTTGCATAGATAGGAAGGGGGTAATAAATCTTTCGTTTGCTTGCTTTGTTTTGTTTTATTTCTTCATCCCAAGGTAACTGCTGTGTTAGGAATTTAAGAAAAGCCAGGTGTGGTGGCTCATGCCTGCAATCCCACACTTTGGGAGGCCAAGGCGGGTGGATCACTTGAGTTCAAGAATTCGAGACCAGCCTGGGCAACACGGCCAAATCGCTATCTCTACAAAAAATACAAAAATTAGTCAGGCATAGTGGCATGTGCCTGTAGTCCCATCTACTCAAGAGCCTAAGGTGGGAGGATGGCTTGAGCCCGGGAGGCAGAGGTTGCAGTGAACCAAGATCATGTCACTGCACTCCAGCCTAGGTGATAGAGTCAGACCTCATCTCAAAACAAAACAAACTTAAGAAAAAAAATGATCATTGTAAGACTGGTCAGGGGATTACAACCATTTTTCAACTGCTTGAGAAAAAATTAATTTTATTATTTCTTCAAAAGTTTAATATTGACAAGTTTTGAGACTTACTTTCTTTTCTATAAGGAAATCAGTGGGGGAAATGAAGTTTAGTTCTACTGGAGGAAAGTAGAAAACTAATTGTTTTCTTGGTATAAACACAAGAGCATAACTGAATATTCCTACTTACTTCAGATTCTGTAGGGATACAGTATCCACTATTTAGAAAAGCAATCAAGTCTATTCCTTTCATTGGCAAATGAGTGATATAAAAATAAAAGATTGCTTATTTTTCCTTTGGGGGGAAAGGGAGAAAAAGATTACATGATGCCTGCAAATAATTGGTCAGCCAATCTCTATTGAGAGTTTAGTGTGTGCCAGGCATATTCTCAAAGGGACGAAAGAAAAAGCATATAGTGAAGGTATTACCTCATTCAGCATAAGACATATAACTTCAATTCAGCATATTTTAAAATTTGAAATAAAACACATTATTTGGAAATATAATTTATATATGTGCATGTGTATATATGTATATACTTACATATCTGCACATGCATGTGCATATGTATATAACTCAAACAGCAGTATTGAGAATTGTTTTCCTATGTGATTAATTTGCTATGTGATTACAAATATTTTGCCTAACATGGTCGATTGCGAAAATAGCCATGATTTTCCAAACCTACCTGTCTTCATTTCCCTTTTATGATGTGACTTTGTGGCTTCTCACATCTCTCCTATCATAGAAGTGACAGCTATTTCTCTACTCCTTTGAATTTGGGCTAGACTTGTGACTTGCTCTGGCCAATACATATGACTACAGTGATAATGTTCCAGTTCTGAGTCTAGATCTTAAGAAGCCTTGCATGCTTCCTCCCTCTCTCAAAATTTTGGCAAGCCTTCATCTAGACAGACCCAGAGTGGTCTGCTAGATGATGAAATGCACATGGCTCAGTAACCCCATTGCCTTATTGCTCCACTGCCCAGACGATAGCCAATTAACTCTCAGAAATAGTGCTACCCTGCTGCTGATCACAAATGCATCATGATGAGAGAATCTAATCAGGATCAGAAGAGCCACCCAGCCAAACCCGGTCCAAACTACTGACCCACAGAATAGTAGGCTAAGGAAAGGGATACTGTAATCTCACAGAATATTTTTGGGAGGATTAAATGACCCGATGTAGGCAAATTGTCTAATACTATACTTGCAACATAATAGACACATATGAAGCAGTTTTATTCTTCCCAAACTTTCTTTTCCTTTCTCTGTGTCTTTAAGTGTGCCGTGACATATAGTGTCCCCTTCTTTCACTAATTAGTTCTGGAGCTATCATCACTCTGAGATAAAACCATAGCTATTTTTTTTTTTTCTGGTGGCTTACTTTTTGCATTTAAAAATATATTTTTCATGGGCCTTTTCACAAACTAGATTTATTGCATTGAATACTTTCCATAATTTATGTTAAAGATAAAACTAGCAATTAGAGAAAAAGCATAGCATAGACAAACAACAGCAATTTTCAAGGGGATAAAACTAATAGAAAAACAGAATAAAAGTCTATCTTGTGTGAAGGTACATTCTGTGAGATCATGTCACTCTTCTCCTTGAAATCCTCCAGAGGCTTCCTTTGGCACTTAGAATAAAATCAGACCTTCTCAGCACAGCCTACATATAAGGCCCATTATGGTCTGGTCCTTGTCTGCTTCTCCCACCTCACCATCTGCCATTCTTCCCCCGTTTGCTTAAATGCTAGTGACCTTCTGTGGCTCTGTGAGAACTCCAGGCCTTTTCTCTCCTGAAAGCTTTTGTACTGCTGCTCTCTAAGTCCAAATGTTCTTCTTCCAATCTTCACATGATGCACACATCGTCATTCAGATCTCTCTCGAATGTCATCTCTTTGGAAAGTGCTTGCCTGACCACTCCTTCCTTTGTTTCTATAAATTATTGGAGTATAGGTGGTATTTGGTTACATAAGTAAGTTCTTTAGTGGTGATTTGTGAGATTTTGGTGCACCCATCACCTGAGCAGTATACACTGCACCTTATTTGTAGTCTTTTAGATAAACCTCGCCCCCTTCCCACTCTTCCCCCCAAAGTCCTCAAAGTTCATTGTATCAGTCTTATGCCTTTGTGTCCTCATAGCTTAGCTTCCAGATATCAGTGAGAACACACAATGTTTGGTTTTCCATTCCTGAGTTACTTCACTCAGACTAATAGTCTCCAATCTCATCCAGGTTGCTGCAAACACTGTTAATCCATTCCTTTTTATGGCTGAGTAGTATTCTATCTGATAAATATACCACAGTTTCTTTATCCACTAGTTCCTTGATGGGCATTCGAGTTAGTTCCACGATTTTGCAATTGTGAACTGTCCTGCTATAAACATGCGTGTGCAAGTATCTTTTTGGTATAATGATTTCTTTTCCTCTGGGTAGATACCCAGTAGTGGGACTGTTGGGTCAAATGGTAGTTCTACTTTTAGTTCTTTAAGGAATCGCCACACTGTTTTCCATAGTAGTTGCCCTAGTTTATGTTCCCACCAGTCAAGCCCTGACCACTCTTCTAAAGGGACTCCCACAGTCACCCACTGTCCCCTCTCCTCACCTTTATGTCGTTTCCTCTTACAATTTATATGCTTATTTCATTTTTATCTATTTAACCTATCTTTTAGAGTATTACTAGTATGTTTCTGCCTACTTCTACTTTATAAAAATGTTTGTGTTATTTGAGGCAGAGAGATTAAAAACTGCTATAACTTTATTGTGGTTTATCAATTTTAGCATTCCATTTTTATTTTTATTTTTTAACATGTTTTCAATTGCCAGATACAAATGTACACATTTTGGGCATACAATATGGTGTTTTGATATGTATATACATTGTGGAATGATTAACTCCAGATAATTAACATATCTATCACCTCACATACTTATTTTTTTGTGTGTGGTGAGAACATTTAAGATCTACTCTCTTAGCAATTTTCAAATACAAAGTACATTATGATTAGTTATAGTCACCATGTTGAAAAATAGAGGTCTTTAGCATTATAAAACGTTTTCTTTATCCCATTCTGTAGGCTTGGGCTTTAAGTCTACTTTGTGTGTAAACTAGATCAAAACTTCTAGTTGCTTTTTGTCAGCATCTGCCTTACATATCCCTGTTGATACCTTTATTTTAGCCTTTCTAAGTCCCTTTGTTTGATGTACCTCTTATCAACCATGTAAGAGTTAGGTTTTACGTTGTCAGCCATTCTGAAACCTTTTCTTTTTAACAGGTCAAGTGACTATATAGTATTGATATGACAAATATGCTTGATCTCAAATCTGTCATAATATTTTGGGTTACATTTACCATGGCATTGTGTTTATCATATTTCATTCTCCAAATAATGTTTCCTTGCTCTTTTTTTAAAAAAACAAAAATATGTTAATTAAGAGGACTTGTTGCAGTCATTAGTTTTACCCTTTACCTTTCATAATACCCTAGTTCTTATTTCCCTTAACATTCTACTATTTGGTTTATCAGCCTTAAACCAGAGCCTTTGCCTCCCAACTATTACCCACATGACAATCAAAGAGCATATTCTGGTTTCATCTTTCTCTGTCTTTTCTCCATTTCTTAAGTTTGCTATTTCTACATTGTCAAAACATGTCCTTTTATATAATTCTTCCACACTTGTCCCACCTTTATTTTTGATGTATTTCATTGGTCGCTGCAAAACCTTTTGCCAAAGACTCCTCATTCATCTCTTGACTGGATGAGGCTCATTTTTAGTTGGTGCCACAGGAAGAAAACTTGACTAAAGTATTCCCTGAGGTTTTGTATCTTGCTATCTTAATTATGATGAGAACTTAAGTTGCAGATGGTTTTATTTGTTCTTCTTACTGATCTGTATAGCTTTGCAAGCATGAGAGCAAAGCTGTGTATTTAGCAACCCTGATCCCATAGGTCTATCTTTGTCCCTTGTATCCTGTTTTATTTTTCTGTATAATACCTATCATAAATAAAATTATAACTACAGAGAAAAAGAGTATGTATATATGTAATTTATCACTACCTAAAATTATATGTGCATAATTTATATTTCATCACTTACTGCTTGTCTCACCTACAGAAATGTAAGCTCTCTGAGGCATTTGTACATTATATCCCCACCACCTGGGATACTGCCTTGGACATAATAGGTACCCAATAAATGTTAAATGAAGGAATACATGAACAAATGAGTCTGAATCATCACTATCAAACATGTGTAAGCATTTTTGGAAAGACAGCTATACAGTTAAAGATTTTCAAATGCAATCTTGGGATACATTGGAGAGAGAGAGGGAAAGAGAGGAGGACAGGGAGTGAGAATATGATACGAAAGAACTTCACTGCTGCTTGCTTTACACAAACCTTATAATGATTTTTTTATCACAATGGGAATTTCCTAAAATTTTTCTCATCTAAATTTGAAGATTTCATTTAAAATTTGGAAAATTAATTGTATAAGTATTTAAATAACGTCTTTGTAATAGAGATTGTTCCTGTGATTTAAAAACATTTAAATTATAATTAAATGGCATAATCACATATATACTATGTCATATAATCTAGTTGAGAAGTTGAATTTGAATTTTGTAGGGTAAAGTCAAATTGTTTTGTAACTATTTCTTATTTCCCCGTTTAAAATATAACTCAACTTGCTAAGCTCTTTGGAAAGAATCCATAAATCCTCTACCAAGAAAACCTCTTTTAATATCTGCCTTTAAAAATGATTTCCTTTGGGTACATTGCACACTCCAAGCAATACTTAATTACCTACACGATATATTATAGTCCAGTAGTGGACCTAAGAATGCTTTAGAAACCCTTAGATTGCCCTAAGCTTTAAAATCAAATGCTTAGACTAAGCCAGCTCATCTAACAAAAAGTGCCACCTGAAGAAATTAGGCCAGCAAGGTGATGATGAAGAAAAAGAAACCGCAGAAAACATTAAATTAGTCAGAAAGTCAGAAAATATAAAATTTTATAGTTCTGGGATTCAGTTCTGGGGTTATTTAATGTAAAACACTTTGTGTATTCTTAAGGTTGCTGGTATGATATGAATAATGGACACCATAAGTAGATTACATGTAAATGGAAGATTGTGGGAATTATGATGCACAAAACTTGATGATAATTGTTTTGGAAGTTGAGATAAAATGTATCTTTCTATGACTTCAGCTATCAGCTAAAGACTAATGATGTCCAGATCATTCTTACCAGTTCCTATATCTCTCATGTGTTTCAATGGCCATCACCAAATAAATGTCTTACCAACACCTCATCACAATATTGTGACAATAGAGATTTTTTGCTGAGAATGATGGTTTCTAGCTTCATCCATATTCCTGCAAAGGACATGAACTCATTCTTTTTTATGACTGCATAGTATTCCATGGTGTATATGTGTCACATTTTCTTTATCCAGTCTATAATTGATGGGCATTTGGGTTGATTCCAAGTCTTTGCTATTGTGAATACTGCTGCAATAAACATATGTGTGCATGAGTTTTTATAGTAGAATGATTTATAATCCTTTGGGTATATACCCAGTAATAGGATTGCTGGGTCAAATGGTATTTCTGGTTCTAGATCCTTGAGGAATCACCACACTGTCTTCTACAATGGTTGATCTAATTTACATTCCCACCAACAGTGCAAAAGCATTCCTATTTTTCCACATCCTCTTCAGCATCTGTTGTTTCCTGACTTTTTAATGATCACCATTCTAACTGGCGTGAGATGGAACTAACACAGGAACAGAAAATCAAATACCGCATGTTCTCACTCGTAAGTGGGAGTTGCACAATGAGAACATATGGGCACAGGGAGGGTAACATCATACACTGGGGCCTGTCAGAGGGTGGGGGGCAAGGGGAGGGATAGCATTAGGAGAAACACCTAATGTAGATGACGGGTTGATGGGTGTAGCAAACCACTATGGCACATGTATACCTATATAACAAACCTGCAAGTTCTGCACATGTATCCTAGAACTTAAAGTATAATAATAATAAAATAGCTTTTTTTCCCTAAATTGCAATGCAATCATAAATTCAATGTGATTTTTTAAAAACCCAATAGATTTTTCTTTTGGAAGTTTATCAGAATTTTTCTAAAGTTTATCTGGAAAAGTAATAGAGGAAAATTTATGGAGAGAAATAGTATCCTTCCAAATATTGAAACTATTATAAAGCTAGAGTAATTAAAGCCAAGATACTGGCACAGAATTAACAAACTGTCATCAACACATTTATTTCATCTTTTCTCTGTTTTTTTTTTTTTTTGCCTTTATCATAAAAACCCCTAAATGTCTAAATATATAGATGTGTATGTGTGTATGTACCAGTACCAGAGGTTTGAAACTGCAAGTTGCAATGTATAATTAACTGCATCTCTCCTGTTATACCCTGGTGGAATAATAGCAGCCTCTGGACAACCTGCTGTAAGCTTAGATATAATAGTAATTCTGACTGTACAGTTCATGCAATAGTGATTTCGTCTTTATAGTAGACAATGGAGAAAAGAAAAAATATAACTCATTACGTTTTAAGAAAAAAATAAATTTATCCTCCTTGGAGAATATAAATTGATTGTAGACACTATACTTTATTACTGGTGATCATTAATATTCTCTAAGTATAGCACCTACAATCAATTTACATTCTCTAAGTATATGGAGCATCTCTATGCTACACTTTATGGGACAATTCCTTAGAGAATATTGTAAAATATTTTCCAACTTGAAAAGAAAACTATAAAAAAAAATAAGTCAGATGACTTCCTTGACAGCTACCAAACGTAGACTAGGCCAATTGCCCCTATTACAAGCACTTATCACCCTTAGAATTACAGTCTGCCCTCCAGAGCCATCAGTTCTGCATACACAAATTCAAACAACCAAGTATGGAAAATATTCAGGACAAATAAATCAATAAAAGATAATAATACAATCATAAAATAGAATACAAATAACAATACAACATTATAATTATTTACATAGCATTTACATTGTGTTAGGTATTATAAGTAATCTAGAGATGATTTAAAGTTTGTAGAGGATGTGCGTAGGTTATATGCAACCACTACACCATTTTATCTTAAGAGACTTGAGCATTAGGCGATTTTGGTATAGGGATGGGGGGGTCCTGGAACCAGTCCTCAGTGGATACCGACTGTACTAGTGAATGTAGGACTTGAGTTTATCTTGATTACGATCATATCCTCAATGTCTAGCATAGTGCTTGGAACAAAATAGGTGCTAAACAATGTTTGTTGGATGAATGAATAATTAAATAAATTCATTGAGGTTGAAATCAAGTCCACATAATGCATAGTTTTATTTGGATTGCATACACATACATACATAATACATTATATATTACTACTGTACTAATATCAGAAATAGTACAAACAAATGAAAACATACATAAAAATAGATTTTAATAGTATAAATAGATTTTCTAACATTTCATGCTAATGTATTATCTTGTGTACCCCCTGGAGTGAACAGCACCTCTCCTCTATCATTATCATCACATCTACCATCCTTGTCACTTTAAAGACAAGTGATCTAAAGAACAACTAATATTTTCAAATACTGACTCATTTAATAGTGACAGAAAACATGAAAAAGAGGTAGAAAGCTAGAAAAATATACTCAGTGTCAGTCATGATTAAGCAAGTGGTCAATGGTACTGTGGCCACAGCTGGTGCAGATCAGCATTTCTACCTCACAACTCTTGTGATGTGACACAGTTTATGTGAAAGCACTGGGGTTGCTACTTCTATTGCTGATCTTGCAGGTTGCACAGAGAATAGAAACAACCTGAATTTAAGTAGGGTCTAATTTGCCCAAGTTCAATATTCTTATGTCGGTGACACATTACAGGCTCCAAATACTGCAGAGACATTACCTAGCTCTTATGGATCCAAATGCCCAGTTTAATCTCGGTTCAGAGAAAGTGATTTCTCTGGATAATGAGTGATCCTGCTTGATAAAAACATTCAAAGCTATTCTCTATTTCAGTTCCTAGTTTTCCCTTTTTCTTTGCCCTTGAGACTAGTCTTCTAGACTTGTACATTTTCTTACTGGAATGTACAAGAATATTGTGGAAGTTATTTACAAAATGAGTCTCAGAAATTTCCTAGCCAATTCTCAGTAATTCATAGGGGGAATCATGGCTGTTAAAGCCTGGAATCAAACCATCTGCGGATACACCTTTATAGATGATAAAAGAGGCCTAGCAAATATGACCATATGTATTTATACAGGAGTAGTTTCCTTAGTTATAATTTACAACTATAATTATGAAAGCTGATAAACTGAGGAATGAAAGGACTCTATCATACTCTATTGATAATGTTTAGCCCACATATGCCAATTATCACATGATTCAGAAATTCTCAGGGGTTCTCCTTATTTAACCAGTTAAACTGTATTACTTGCAAATTCATGCTTTATTATTTGTCATTCATCATTCAAAAACCAGAATTTTACATTGTGTTCTTTTCAAGTTTCTTGACTGCTACTTTTTTCTCTATGCCAGGCTTCTCTCTCCCTTCCCTCTTTTTTACTGTCTCACTTCATTTCTCTTATTTCCTCTCCTTCTTCTTAGACTCTGATCTCTTACCTGATATTACTCAGTCACTAGCACAAAACATATATCTTGCATCTTAAATTTGAATGGAGACCAGAGTTAGAAACCCTCATGTCATATTTAAGAAAACGTGAACTGGTACAAAGCCAGTATTTAATGTTTATTTATTTAAAAGGTCCCTAGCTACATGAGTTGGGATTTTTAAACCCAATTAATTCAAGGTCCAAGAGCAATATTATGCAATTTATTTCGGTTTGTAATGGTCAGATGTTGAAAATTCTTTCCATATAAATTGTAAATTATAAACAGAAAGGCAGAAAGTCAGAAATGCAGGGAAGAAAGAATAAATTAGAGGTCACCATAGACAGAAGAGGAAAACTGCAGTTTGATGCTGCTGTAGTGCCTGAAAAAACAAGAGTGCTGTTTTTTGAGCTAAGGCTTTATCTTCAGCAGTCTCCAGATGTCAGGCAAATGTGCTGTCTGTGATGGGCTGACCATTAAAACATTAGCAGAGATGTGTTCATTGCTTTGGCTAATAGAGTTCAGAGGTCCCTGGAAACATAATACTGGTCACACAGATTTCGATGAGGAGGGGATGAAAATCTCTCTTTGTGGAAGGGAGACTGAGAGGGAAATGGTAAGCAGGGAGAGGCAGGAGCCTGTCAGGCTTGGTGAAGAATGACAGTGAGAGACCCAGAAAGCCAAGGGAAATTACGAAGATTCTGGGTGCCTTGGAGCCTCCTCTGGGGGTGGTTAAGAGAATGTGGGGCTACTCTGGGGTGGTTAAGAGAACCAGGAGGGGAAATGGACAGGCAGTAAGGTGGAGATGGGCCACGGTTACTAAGTGAGGGTTTGAGAGTAGTAGGTCTGTATGCTGGCAAGGAAAGATGAAGCATTTCAGGAAGGTACCAATCATCAAGTCCAAAGAAAGAGATCTGAAATTAGAGGTCAGTGACCACAGCAAGCAAGTTAGGGCCAATGAGTTTGGAAACTGGAGTTTGCAAAGATACTAGATGCTGATGTGATATGTCAAATGTTTAATAATCAGTACTGAATAGGCATCCACTAATCAGAAGGGATTCCAGGCAGAACTTTGAAACAATGTCTTAGATTCCACTTAGTTTTGGGCATTTGGTCACTGGACTGTAGGGAAGTTCAGGAGCTCCCAGTGGACCAGCAGGTGGTAGAGCACTTGGGGAACTTGAGACAGCAACTCTTTACCATAACATGACCAACAAAGACGTTTACTGGGAAGTGGCTGTCTAGCCAGGACATTAGTAGGCTTCCTTTTCAGCATGGTGGGACCATGTGATTAGTTCTTGCCAAAGGAATGTGAAGGAAACTGACATTTGGTTTACAACCTTGGCGATTAGGCATTGGGTGTGAGATCATTTTCCCAATGACAGGGAAATCTTGAAGCTACAGGATGATGAAGCCATGAGATAACCACAAGCCATAAGACAGAAGCCCCCTGGGGCTGCTCAGAACTGTTTCCCAGGAGAAAATCAGAATTGAACTTTACATGACTCGGAATTAAATTTTATTGCATTAACCTCCTTAGATTTGGAGGTTTTATAGCATCTTTTAAGATCTTTTGTATCTTTTACAGCTTGCTCTGATAAAAATATGGCATAAAATACTTGAGTATTTTAATGCATCTATTTTACACTAATAAATATGAGCAAATTCTAAGTTCACGCTTGTCTCTTAGAGGCTGTGAAATATTCCACAAAGACCTTTAGGTTATTTTCAAGAAACAAGTTTCTGGATCTTGTGGTACAATCTTTTCAAGAAACAGGAGAAGATTTTGTTTTTATTTTCTACTTTATTACATTTTGAAGCATGATTTCCCTTTATGTTACAGAAAACTATGAGGGATTTCCATTTATATTGAGAAGCTCATTTCACAAACTCAAAACCCAAGCGATCACATATTAGATTGTGATCTCTCTAAAAGAAGATACTAAGCAGGGAGTCTTGTTCATCTTTGCACACATAGCACAGAATCTATAGGACTCATCCAGTATTTGTTGAATGCATGGATGGGTGGATGAGTAAATAAACAAAATCATTACTACTAGAAAAGCAATGTGCTGAGAAAAAGTAAATTAAAAGGCAATTAGGGAGGCCAACCTGAGGTCTTCTGCTAATTAACTTTAGGATGTAGAATTCTCCATGAACCAGTGGACTTCATTTCTTAGAAGGACTTTCGTGACTTTTTAGTTTTAGCCCTCATTTTCCAGTGAGGGAACTGTGGCCCAGGGAAGCAACATCATCAGCTTATACCCATGGAATTATTTTATTTCAAAACTTAGATAAAAACTGTGGTTTTTATAACCTAAAAATAATATTATACTCCCTATACTATGTCACATTTTTTTTTTGTTCAGCTGTTTTCCATCTTCAAGACATAACCACATTGATTTAACCCCAAACAGTTGTTGTAAAGAGAGTAACAGTGTCAAAGTGCTACATCATACTTATTATCAAAGGAACATGGATTCTTTCAGTATGGAGACCTGGTTAGTTAATTCAGGTTCAAGTGAGATTGTGTACATGATTATATCCAAGGGTTAGGATTATTGGTAACTTCAGTGTGTCATTTAAAAAACTCTATGGTAGTTACTTACCCTGGATGCAACACAATACCATTTGTCCTCAGATATTCTTGTGAGGTTGCCTGAAGGCACAGATTGTCAGCCAAAGTATAGATCTCAAAGTTTTGGAGTGAGAAAATGATTATTCGGTTTATCAAAAAATAGCTAAAGTATCTGACATGTTTTGGCTGTGTCTCCACTGAAATCTCATCTTGAATTTTAATCCCCATTAATCCCCACGTGTTGAGGGGTGGACCCAGTGGGAGGGAGGTGGTTGGATCATGGGGTAGTTTCCCCCATGTTGTTCTCGTGATAGTGAGTGAGTTCTCATGAGATCTGATCGTTTATAAGTGTTTGGCAAGTTCCTCCTTTTCTCACTCTTCTGTCTCCTGCTACCATGTGAGAAGGTTCAAACTTGCCTCCCCCTCACCTTCTGCCATAATTGTAAGTTTCCTGAGGCCTCCCTAGCCATGTGGAACTGTGAGACAATTAAACCTTTTTCCTTTATAAAATTACCCAGTCTCGGGAAGTTCTTTATAGTAGTGTGAGAATGGACTAATACAGTATCTTTGTAGTTACAAAACTGTTGTGTTGAGATTTTTATCATCCTGAGAGCTGACTTTACTTTTAATTGGTTTAAGTGCCTTATCCAGTAGTTCTTCAAAACAGAGGATCTACATTTGATTTGGGGTCCAGTTTCTAAAGAGGAATATTGGATCAAGCAATACTGTGCCTCTATATCTGGATTCTTTTTAGGTGAACTTAGAGCTAATAATCCCAGCCTGCAACACAGGATGAGCAATATAGAGTGTGGTTACTATTCTCCTTAGCTGATTCTGCACACTTTAAAATGATACAGCAGAAGGTGCCAAGGGGCAGCTTGAGAATTATTTGCACGATTCCTAATTGAATGTGTCGGCCATGACTGATCACTGGCCTTGCCATTTAATGAATGCGCTAAAACCCAGGCTAGAGATGCATGGGGCCTGCTTTCCCTGCCCCCACAAGTGGTGAGGGAGTGTGATCACAGAAGGCTGGAAGCAAAACTGGGCAGCAGGCTAAATTGATTTCAATGCCTCTATATTCACTGTGTGCCCTGCCCTCCACATACAGCACTCCCCACCCATCTGAAGGAGCTTAGTGTACACCAGTGAAAGGTTTGTTCTTCCTTCTCACTCTAACCCCACGGCAGGCCTGGGAGTCTGTCAAGTGCCTAGAGAGAACACTGTACTTTGCTCGATGAGTTACTGGTGTGAAGCTTGCTCTGTTAATATTTTCCCCCCCAAGAAAACCTTATGTATAATAGGTTTCACCAGATTTCACCAGAAAATCTAACTCATATCTTTGTAGACTAATTGCTTCAATGGACCTTTATGAACGCTTAGTGTGTCGGGCTGTGCCAAGCATTAAGGATGCAAAGGCATTAAATAAATACATTGTTTTATGCTCCTCAAGAGACTGAGATAGAAGCTGTTTTTTGTCAGTTACAACATACCATGCTAGGTGCAGTGAGAGAAGATGCTATGAGAACAGAAAGGGAGCGCTAATCTAGCCTTGGGATGAGGATGGGTGGAGCTCCAGAGGCTTCCTGTCACTCAAAGAACATAGCCAAAACACAAATCAGGATTACCCCAAAAGGGGAAAATCATTCCACTTCGCTCCTTCTGTGAAGCCTTTAACCAAGGGTCAGTAATGAGGTTCAGTGCAGGCAGAATGTCCCTCACACTCCAGAGCCCACTTATGACCCTGCCCAAATCCTAACAGGCAATACTGAAGGTAAATGACGTCTGTTTCTGGAATCACCCTCTCCCCTCCTAAAGGGGAGTGTCCTTAGTTACTCACCTCCAGGCCCTACCTGACCAGTCAGGTCCCAGTATCTGTGGGCCCCAAGCCCATCTCCACCCCATTCTGCTGCCTCTTCCTGGAAATTCCTGGCCCTCAACACAACTCCTTCACTCTTCAATTAATTCATTCTTGACCTCAGAGCTCAGGGAAGTTACCAGTTTTTCCAGAAAATATTCCTGAACTCTTCCATAAAAATGCTATGATATCCACTGCTTAGTTACTTCCAGTCTTTCACAAACTACACTAATGACCCTGTCTTATATTTTCACTTGTCTGATTTTGAAAAGGCAGATCTTTATCTTCTTCCTCTTTGAACACAATGCCTGGCAAAGAGTGGATGTCCATACCGGTGGGTAGGTGGGTAGGTGGATGAATGAATATTGTGCCCTTCCTTATTTTTTATCACTTTTAAAGAACCCCTAAAACTTCCAACAATTATCCTACTCAAAGAGTAACTGGTGCTATATTTCTTCTGTATCTCCAGCTAGTTACATTTCATGCATCTCTGTAAATCTGAAGCATATTTTCTTCTATTAGAAGTGAGACATACGATTGGTCATGGAGATACATGCTCTACACATTCATTTAGGAGAGGTACAAGAGAAAATTAGAATCTGGTGCTCTCTCAATTTGTATTCTGTGGTGCTAACCAGCGCCTGGAACTTGCAGACGCACTGCAGCCTAATAAACCTTACAGAGGGAAATGTGTTCAGTCTCACTTGACCCTGAATGATCCTAATATGTCTACTGACTAACTTGTAGCCATATTCAGGAGCCTTCGTCTGAATCACATCTCCTTTCCTTTCCTAGTGTCTCCAGTACCTCAAACACTCTCTGGGAAATTCTGTTTCCCAAGTGATAGCTGCTTTGATCATAAATCACTTTCTCATTAATATTACTTGATTCTTGAATTACTCGCTTTGGTTATTAACCAACTAATAACCAGATCAGAACTTCATTTGTTCTCTGTAAATGCAGTGCTTAAGGGACAGGCTGTTCTCACTGTGTGCTCCTGTTTGGCTTTTCCAATCCTCCCGCTGTGGCCCACTTATGGAAGGGAAAAAGACACAGTGCAGAGAAGCCTGCCATCGCAGTAGCTCTGCAAGTGTCCATGGTAATGTTTTCTTTTTATATTGAACAAAATATTTTAAATAATTTTTATACCAGAAATGGCATGAAAATAAGGAGCTAAACTTTAAATGAAGAACCAGGAGAAATGGTTAGGATGTGAACATTTCTTCTTGATTCTCGATTTGACCTATTTATAGCTCCAAAATCTTAATCTTTGATCTTGACCTCTATGCCAGGCTTGAGACCCACTAGACAACTCCATTCCACAGAGACTCAAACTTTACAGTCTAAAATGGAACTGAGTTTCTTTAAAAATGACTGGCTTTTTCTCTCTGCGCCTGATGTCTTAGATGTCATAATTATGAGTTATTAATATATTCCACCTACCACGCAGGCACAGGGCTAGGCATCTTACACAAATTATACCATCAAATCCTCTCAGCACTCTGTAAAGTCAATATCATTATCATTATCCCTAGAAGAAACAACTGAAGCTCAGAGAAGTAATTCCCTTACAGTCATCCAGCTAATAAGTGGCAGAGCTAGAACTGAAATCCAATTAATAGAATCCATATTCTTAATCTTAGGCTACGGTCTGACTCAATTTCTCATAAAATAATTAATAGAATATTTTGTTGTTTTTTTATTGCACAAATATTATGTCATAGAGGGCCTGTATTTGTGGAAAATAAAAACAGTATTGCTCGGCTGGGTGTGGTGGTTCACGCCTGTAATTCAGCACTTTGGGAGGCCAAGGCAGGTGGATCACCTGAGGTCAGGAGTTCCAGACCACCCTGGCCAACTTGGTGAAACTCCAACTCTACTGAAAATACAAAAATTAGCCAGGCATCGTGGCAGGGGCCTGTAATCCAAGCTCCTTGGGGGCTGAGGCAGGAGAATCACTTGAACCCAGGAGGCGGAGGTTGCAGTGAGCTGAGATCTCAGCAATGAGCTGAGATCACATCCCTGCACTCCAGCCTAGGCAACAGAGTGAGACTCCATCTCAAAAACAAAAACAAAAACTAAAACAGTATCGCTCTAGCAATTTAAACACACCTTGATATAGATGAAAATCAGTGATGTCCTCATGAGTATTTTGAGATCTGCATTGTGAGCTTTCTGACTTGGTAACATTGTGACCAATTTAATCCGGATTCCAACTTCCTTTTTTTTATTTTTGAGACAGAGTCCCTCACTCTGTCACTCTGTCGCCCATGTTGGAGTGCAGTATTGCGACCTCGGCTCACTGCAACCTTCACCTCCCAGGTTCAAATGATTGCCTGAGCCTCCCGAGCAGCTGGGATTACAGGTGTCCACCACCATGCCCAGCTAACGGATTCTAACTTCTATACATAATTAAATAGAATAATAATTCCAAGACATAGAGAAAGAAAACAAAGTTATAGTTTACTAGGGTCCTAAAAGTAAATGTCACAGGTGTCACCAGAAGCAGAATAGCTGAACACGCATAAAAATAAGCTGGCCAACTGATATTTGTGTCATTTATCCTAAATTCACTGAAAAAGAATTATTCCATATTGAAATAAGATTGAGGATTTTAAAAGGACAATGTTCTTTTAGCTGTTATGATTCTAATTATCTGCTAGTATGTTCAGCCACATGCCCCATACTTGGGAAATCTGTTACAACATGACAGGTATCAGCTTCTTTATGATATGTAATTGGTAATTAGCTATACAGGCAGACTGTTGGCAAATGTATCACATTTTCTTTTTTGAAATTTAGGCAAACGGCTCTCAGTTGAAAACACACATTAAAGAGTCTGATTTGGCTTCCAGGTTGATGCATGATTGAAAGTAATGATTTTCTACCTTTCAAGTCATCACATGTGACCTTCTAAAATCCCTATTATAAACTGCCCATTTCTAAATCATGCCTCTGTGTGGCCACAACCAATTAATCGCATCACCACTACTGAAATGGTTTCCTGCCTTACTTTCCATAAAATAGTTCATTAGCTTTGCAGAGATTTTACTTCAATACTATATTTAGTTTGTACTCCCTGGGATGTTTCAAACAGAAGAGTGGGCACTCTAGGGAGGAAGCAGTGGGGTTAAAAGAGCAATCAAGAAATACATATATGGCTTTAAAAGTGTTCTTGGTTATGAAGGAAAAAACATCACAAGGGATGTTAGTAAGTCAATACCACTGTTTTTCTAGTAGGCTTTTCTTACATGATTATTTCAGGCAAGTTACAACTCAGCTTTCTCTAACAGGAAAAATATACTGTGAATCTCAGGGAGCAATATCTATTATTATTGTTGTTGTTTTTATAATGCTTAAAATTTTATTGAGGCCTGGTATAGAGTCACTTGTAGGTAGAATGTGGTTGATGACTAGACTTAATAACTGCATTAAACTGGCAGACTGAATGTGAGGAGAGCAGTCGACAGAAATAGTTATAAGAGAGAAAGAAAGCTCAGGTAGAAGAAAAATCAATAGATCTGGAGTCTGGTCAGATGGAATGCCCAGCTTTGGTGCCACCATGTACAACCTCCCATGAATTAGTTCAGTTCTGGGTGCCTCAGTTTTATCTTCCATTGAACTAGAACTGAAGCTAAGATTGCTTAAGTCTCATTTGGTTCTAGAGTTCTATGGTTCAGTAACGGTTCAAAACAATTCACCATGTTTAGAATCAACATTAGGCTGACAGCAAATGCATCTCATCATGCAAACAGCATGGCTTGATAATAGAAATGGCTCATAGAAAGGAAGTTAGGCTAGACAAGGCACAGAGTACTCACGATCGCCAGCCCTATGCACAGGTGTTACTACTATTGTCCTTATTTTCTAGAGGAGAATGGAGGCACAGGGGGGTTACGTTATGTGCCCAAGGAGCCTGTGCTCTTAGCAACTATACTTCCCACAAGCCAATATTGGTCAGACATATTCCAGAAATTTTACAACACAGAAAACATAAATAATAACTCTTTTTTAAAACAAAAAGTGGAGAAAAAGGACAAAACAGCTAATAAATGAGACTGATATTGGAGACAGGGGCATAGGTATGAAAACCCTGGAGGTAGACAGACTTCTCCCCAGTCATAGAAGTTACTGGTCCACCTAGATGGCGCTGAAGGGGCAGGTCATCCTGAAACCTGCGGCCCTGAGGAATGCAGCAGAGAGCAAACTCCTGCAGGAAGGTTTGTTTGCTTGTTTTGTTTTCTCTCCCAACTCACTAGTCAGATGAGCGACTCTGGGTAATGTTGAGTAAGGAGTAGAAGAGAGACCAGAGTGCTTCCATCACAGGTAACAGTTGGAAAGAAAAATCAGAAATGGAGAAGAAATGTCTCATCCTTACCATTTCTGCTGGTTTTTCATTAATAATTTAGTTCCTCATTTCCATGCTAGTTCTGGTATTAAAATTCTTTAGAACATTTTGACCAACATGAAAATAAATTGTTACCATGCGCACTGGTGGAGCTGCCATGGTGGCAGGCTTCTGTGCACTCTCTCGTTTTCCCCTCCATAAGTGGGCCACAGCACGAGGATTGGAAAAACTAAACAATGGTACACAGTGAGAACAGCCTGTTCCTTAAACACCACATTTACAGATTCTACATTCTATTGACTACAGAATACAGCCTGCACCGGTACATAGCACACCTCCATTCTTTTAGGGGTCAACTCATTTTTCACTCACACATTAACTTTGCTCTGATACAAACTGACAGAGCACACCAGATCTTATTATATGAAGTGCTCACAGGTGATGACAGTCAGCCTGCCGAAGAGATCAAAAGCAGCTAAAGCAGTTTATTTACGAACATGGATCCAGGATGCTTGGTTTGATGGGATAAATCACAATCCAAGGAGTGATCTGATTAAGAAAAATATGTATTTCTTTATTTCTAAAACAAGACTGCAAAATACCAAAAAGGTAACTCAACTAAAACTGTCTTTTGGAAGCCTCTGCTGTCAGATGATCGGAAAGTTAGTTTAATTACAATATTGCACTAGAGTACTAGTTAACAGTAGAAGAATTGCTGTCCTCTTTATAAAATGATGTTAAGTGTGATTAGCATCCTACAGAAGACACCTTCTCTGACAACACTGTCTCTGAAAGACACATCTGATGTTCTATTCTGCTCTTTCATTTCAGGAGACTTTGGTCACACTTATGAGAGGATTTTTAGGGTCAGATCTTTCATCAGCATCTTGTATACCACCTGATGCAAGATAGTCTCAAAACCAGCACTTAGCATCATGGAAGTAATTATAAATAATAATTATGTCCTCACAGTATGTTGGCTCATAAATTTTAATGGCGCACTCTCTGCAATGGCGATTGCCAACTTTCCTGGCATTTGTGGGATCAATGTTTATCCAAATAGAAATAATATAGTCTGAATAATTGCATAGTCAGCCTGAATCTTCCCTTCCTCATTCCACACTCCAAGATATTTTAAACACATACGGTTTGGGGGAAAGGGAGAGGGGAAGGCTATCCTACTTTGCAAGTTCTGATGTACACTCCTGACATTCATTTTCCTGGCAGAGATATAGGTCATGAAAAATAGCTCCAAAGCAGGGAGACACGCTGGCTGCCAGCAGCTGGAAGTTTCTCCTTTCCAAGAGGCCAGAATGAGCTCGACTTTAGGAAAGGAACCAGGAGAGGCTGCTCCCTTTTCTGTCTCTTTAGTCTCTGTTGGCTGAAGAGGGGCTGGGAAAGAAATCAAGCCCACACTTTAAAAAGGCACTAGGAATACCCAGCATGACTGCTCTTTTATATTATGCCCCTGTGTGCAGTAGATTCCCTTTATGTAGTGAGCTTCTCTAGCACAATTAAAAATTGCTTAGTTGACAGAATCTGTGGATAAAGAGACTGGAAACGTTAAGAATTCTTGACAAGGAAACATCACTGGGGAAGGAAGGGTAACATCTTTACAATTATAAAATATATCTTTGAGAACACATGATTTTATATCATCCAAGCACAGTTAACAGATATGTTTTAGAGAAGACACTGTTTGAATTTGAGTTCCTTTAAAAGCGGAGCCTGAGGAGGGAACTTGGGGTGAGCAGGTGGTTTGTTTGGGAGGTGATTCTGGGAAAAAGGAGTGAAGTAACAGGGAGCAAGACTGAGGAGACTGAAAGTTTGTGTTCTCCCAAAATTCATATGTTGAAGCCCTAATCCCCAGCGTGATGACATTTGGAGGCAAGGCCTGTGAAAGGTAAACGGGCTTAGATGAGGTCATGAGGAGGTGGTCCCCATGATGGATTATTGTCCTTAAAAGAAGACAGATCAGGGCTCTCTCTCCTCTCTCTGCCATGTGAGGACACAGAGGAAGGCAGCTGTCTACAAACCAGGAAGAAAGCCTTCACCAGAAACCAAATCTGCTGGCACAGGTATCCTGGACTTCCCAGCCTTCAGAACTGTGAGAAAATAATTTTTGTTGTTTGAGCACCTTGTTTATGGTATTTTCTTACGGCAGCCCAAGCCGACTAAGACAGGGAGGGTGAGACAGGAAAGAAGAAAAGGACAATGTAAAGATATATCATGCATACCTCGATAATGTATCTTTAAAAAAAAATCAAGGTCATGGATAATGTATCTTTACATTGTCTGTTTCTCCCTTCCTATCTCATTTATTTCAATGAGCAAGGGTGTTTCAATACAGCTATTATCTGAAAAGCACACAGAAAGCTTTCCAGAATTGTCCATTTGAAAGAGGGAAGGCTCAATAACTTATCTCCTGGCTCTGGTCTTCTATCAGTTGAGTGTTAGTGTGAGAGTGGCAGTGTTTCAAGGCACTACACTTCCAGGCCATACATGCAAGTGTAGACCTAGGGAGCTGTGCCATCAGAAAAGCCTTGGCAAATGCAGAAAGGCAGCTGTAGTGTGCTTCAGGTGGGATGCTGACTGTGCACAGACCTGCCCACTCAGCCTTTGGGGCTAACATCAGAAGCAGGCCAAGGAACCTTGTAGGGAACTCAGACGCACCTGCTACACACCTGCTACTACACTTTGATTACTGAACAAAGAAAGATCAATTTCCTAGTGTTGATGTCAACTGCTTCAAGAGCTTCTAACAGTGATCCATATACAGCTTGCATACATTCAATGCCCGAGGTGACATATAATATCTGTTTCCAGCTATTTTCAATTCTGAACTTTGTTTCTCTGTTCTGACATTGTTTCTCTACAGGTTTAGTCTGCTGAAGTTTCTATTATACTCACACATAACATATATCTATGTGAGTTGTAAAGTGGGTTATAATTACAAAATAACAAGGACTTTAAAAATTTTTATAATGGTTTTAACATTAGTATGGCTTGTCTTTTGGATACATTTATTTTTAAGAAAATAATTGATAATGATAACTCCATGAGAACAAAAAAAAAATTAAGCATGACCAAAATATGTCATAAACAAAATGCAAAGAATTAGAAAAGCTTATTTTTGGAAAAATAAGCTTATTTATAAGAGGAAAAAGCCTCACAAATCAATAAAAATAAAGATGCAGAGAACAATAGAAAAGTTAGTAACTTATGTAAGAAAAAGCACAAATGGCAAATAAACATTTGAAAAGACACCTCAAAAGATGAAAGGTAAAATATAATGAATTCAGAATTGGCAATCAAAAGAATGATTATGACAAGCATTGCAGGGTTCAAAGAAATAGGCATCTCATGCCCTCTTGTTGGAAGTGTAAAATCACAGCAATTAGGATGTCAACTTGGCAACGTAACTGTAAGAACCTCAAAATTCTATTTTCTGGGATTTATCCACACAAAGAGGTATTTATACCATTGGAAATTATCATTATTTATAATGACAAAAATAATCAGAAAAAAAGAACAGCCAGTAATAAAGTATTGCTTAAATAAATTATTCCTATTATCTGAAAAGCATACAGAAAGCTTTCCAGAATTGTCCACTTGAAAGAGGGAAGGCTCAGTAACTTATCTCCTGGCTCTGGTCTTCTATCAGTTGAGGGTTAGTGTGAGAGTGGCAGTGCTTCAAGGCACTACACTGTATAAGTAGTATTCCTGGCTACTTATAACCAGGCTTTCAATGTATATTTAAATATGTCAGAAAAGATTCATAACATATATGTGAAAACACAGGTGGTGATATCGTATGTATATATTTTTTAAAATACGGAACATACATATAGGGAAAAATTGGAAAGTTGTATGCTAAATAGTTACCTTTGGGTAGTAACATTTCCAGTGATGTCTTTTTCTTTCTACTTTTTGTATTTGCACATTTTCTACAACGAACATATGTACTTTTAAAACACCAATGAAAGCTAACCATCTTTCCAAAAAATCTGCTTCAGTATTAAAGTTAATTATGACTAAGCCTTGAGTGGGTAGCTCCAACTACTTTTTCTGTCTTTCCACCTTTCCTTTTAAAAATTTTTATCTTTTAAAGGAATATATTAATGTTGGAACTTATAGTATATCCAAAATTTAAAGAGTTACTCTAAATCCTGTCTATTCTTCTTCAGTTAAGTCTTTTTATAGGAAAATCCCAGAAAAAATTTGGAGTCATAAGGGATAGAAATCGCAGATCTGTTACTGTTCCAGCACCAGAACATATCTGGATAATGAATATCTAGTCATTTAGAGAGAGAGTGAGTGATAGCAGGAGAGACAAAGGGAAAGAGGAAGACAGAAGAACAAAGGAAGAAGAAGAAAAGCAGGTAAAAAATTACAGAATACGGCTTGAATATTCAACACTTGTTTTATTTTCTGTCTTGAGTTCAGGAAGCCAGAAAGGCTTATTAAAAGATTATTAAACCTTTTATCATTCAAGCACAGTTAACAGATAAAGTGTCCAAATATGACACTTTTGTGACACCAGGGATGGGGAATTGGAAGACAGTATTAAACCATTCAAACTGAAAAGCTTAAAAAAAAAAGTTCTTTGAATTAAAAAAAATATATATATGATAACGCTTACTCAACATGCCCATTCTTTCCATGGTTACTTTCCACTAATTGTGAATTTAACAACAACAGTAACAAATAACCTAACCTATTATTAAAAGTTTCTTTCCTATTCATGTTTCCGATTTCCATTATGCTCCTTAATAGGTTTTCCAAAATTTTTTATGTGATGTATTGAATATGCAAAAATTTTATAAATGCAGGAACTTTAAGGACACATATGAAAGGCCTTGACATTACAAAAATAGGGAGATTGAAATTCTCATATCCCCTTCCTATCTTTTTGGTGGTCTGTTATTGCCTTCTCATTGCAACAATGTTCTTCGGGAACTGAAAAGGAGACAATTCCAAGGCTTATGATTCACTTTCTGGGTGATTTATTTTTCATCCTGGTCTGGCACATTTTGTTTCTCTTTATGTGTTCTTTTCTAATTAGAAGAGGCTGATAAAATGATATTAACATAATTGAAAACAGACTGGAGAAAGCATTTGGTGAATATAAAATCCAAACAATGGACAGGGATATAGGGAGTCAAATCAGAAAACTCAAGAACACAAGTGCAGACAGATAAATAAGACAAATGTAAATAAAGGGGCAGAAATGCAAAAAGCAAGGTGATGGCTAATCAAGAGGCATCCACAGTAGGACATGAGTCAAAAGACAGGATTCAGCATTCAAGTTATGATGGATACTTAACCAGAACCCAAACTGAATACAGGGATTAGCATTCACGGCAGGAATGTAGTTTCTAAAAGGACTGGGATGCTAGGGAAGCACATTTGGGCAGGAACCCATCTACTAGAGAGCTGGGATAGAAGAACAAGGAAACCAGTTTCTAGGAAATTGGAATACCAGGAAGATCAGACAGAAGATCTCTTTGAAACTCAACACGGGAACAAAAATGTTTTGATTTTGTATATTCTCTTTATCCAAGAAGGATTGATTTTCAAGCTGGGGTGGAGCCAAAATAATAAATACAGTAATTATTTCAGCTGCCTCAAGTTTGCAGGCTTGAGCGCAATGAGTTAAACAAGTAATTAACGTAATACTATATTCTCTTTGGCCCGTTCTTTAACTTTCCTAATTTGACAGCATTTTATTTTTAATATACTCAGTAATTTTCAATGTCTTCTTTTCTCTACTTCCCAAATGCAGGTATAAATTAGTAACCAGAATTAAATAAAAATTTGTGTTAACACAAATTTTGCATATATCTTCTTCCATTAGCAAACACCATGCATTGTCCACCATCTAGTGAACTCTTCTCTCCTGAGCACCTTATTAGCCACATCATGATCATAGACTGTCTTCTCAAACTGTGACAGAACGGTATTTAGTTTCCTTCCTGTGTCAGGTAAGAAAACAAATGCTTAGGGGACAAATTCTCTAGAGGTAAAGTATGCTCTAGAGCAGAGCCTCTGGGGCTGAAGGAGGACTAAAGAATCTGACAATGTGCAAACCCTGGTCCTGACAGGCGCTTGCACTAGCCAAGTCCCAGGAGGTTTCTAGGTCCAGACAAAATTAATCTGATTTTGATTCCCAGGGTGACAATTCTCTGTCTGGCTAAAAAATATCTGTAGAAATCATTCCTGTAAGGTCAGGGAACTATTCTGCGGGCCAGATGACACCGCTTTAATTTAAAAAGGGGTTATTTGGAAGCAGGAGCCTTTACAAGTCACCAATTCACTGCTTTCTTTCTTTAACCTGTTGCACCCAGATTAAAATGCATTCCTTTGGAAAGCTCCCATTAAGAATGGACAGCAGCCTCCCCATATAACTTCCCATGTTTGACAAAACAAGACAATTTTTTTTTTTTTTTTTTTTTTTTTTTTGAGACGGAGTCTCGCTCTGTCGCTCAGGCTGGAGTGCGGTGGCCAGATCTCAGCTCACTGCAAGCTCCGCCCCCCGGGGTTTACACCATTCTCCTGCCTCAGCCTCCCGAGTAGCTGGAACTATAGGCGCCCGCCACCTCGCCCGGCTAGTTTTTTGTATTTTTTAGTAGAGACGGGGTTTCACCGTATTAGCCAGGATGGTCTCGATCTCCTGACCTCATGATCCGCCCGTCTCCGCCTCCCAAAGTGCTGGGATTACAGGCTTGAGCCACCGCGCCCGGCCAACAAGATAATCTTATGCATTCGATCTTAAACTTTTCAATTGCCATTTTAGCACATCTCTTCCCACTTTGTCTTCAAGAAAAACAGAAGAGAGCTGATAACTTTTACATATAGATGGGTATTCCAGTGTTGTGACTCTGGACGTGTGATAGCTCTGATGACTTATCCCTTCAACTCACTGAACACTGAACAGAAAATATTCTTGTCACCTCTTTGAGTGTTTTTACATCAAATATCCACTTTACCATGGTACCTCTACTTAATTGAATTCAATAATGCACTTGTACCAAAAAGTGTTGCTCTTTTGCATATATTATCTCACATCCTGTGAGGTCTCTATCAGCTTTATTTTAGTCCAATTATAAGTCTTCATCTTGAATAAGTCTTCATCTTCTTCTGCGAAGAGGATCAACAACCTCCAATATATTGTTACGAGTCTGCTCCAGCTTTTCTCCCCCACTGACTTGGGAACTGACATAGACCCAGGTTCTGTAGGGCCCGAAGTTTATATTTGGGAGGCGTCTTGCACAACTTTCCATTTTTCTCAAGGAGACCGTCAGGGAAGTGTGGCCTGAGGTAGTGATGGTGAGGCCCTCTGATTTAGTAGTTTTATATTAACAGGGGAAAGTTTCAAAATGGCAAAGCACAACTCTCTGAGATTGGATGTTGAATTTTTTCTTGGTCTAAGCCACAAATAATAAGAATAATATTTTTTGAGTCTTACCATTTATGAGGTTCTGTGTTAAATGAATTACATGTTTTATCCTGATTATTCCTCATAACCATACTATGAGGGAGATATTCTAATATGCCCATTACACAGATAAAGAAACGAGGGTTGAGAGAAGTTAGGAAGCCTCTAGAATGGAGCTGATTCAGGATTTGAACCCAGACAGTTTGACATCAGGGCCTGTGCTCCTAACCAGAATGCTACACTTGCTTCTGGGAGACAGAGCTCTCCCAAGTGATCTTACTTCCCTGTATATTATTTCCTTAAACTTTTCAGTGGTGTGAATACATATCCCTCAACTTGGACTCCTGAAATAATGGGAAAGAAGAACAGTGATGATTATGAGAACTAAAAATATCTAAATAAAATTTAGGAGTATAAACAAACAATTTTTTTTTCTTTTTTTTTTTGAGATGGAGTCTCGCTCTGTCACCCAGGCTGAAGTGCAATAGCGTGATCTCAGCTCACTGAAGCTCTGCCTCCTGGATCCACACCATTCTCCTGCCTCAACCTCCTGAGCAGCTGGGACTACAGGCACTCACCACCATGCCTGACTAATTTTTTTTGTATTTTTTAGTAGAGATGGGGTTTCACCGTGTTAGGCAGGATGGTCTCGATCTCCTGACCTTGTGATCTGCCCACTTAGGCCTCCCAAAGTGCTGGGATGATAAGCATGAGCCACCACACCCAGCCCAAACAAATTTAACAATTAAATATGTATAGGGTAAATGAGTATGATGATAACTCTGTTAGATATTACTATACTCATTCATGAATTCAACATGTACTGAGATCTCCTATAAGCCAATAACGCTAGATGCTGAGACTCCTGAATTAAATAATGTCCAGCCCATAACCGATAGGAACCCACATAACTTAGTGGAAGAGGCAGATAAGAAAAATCATAATCTGAATGACAGATTATTCATGTATCTGTTAATAATATGACTTTTATTCAGACATGGAAAGTTTTAACTGTTGGTCTCATCTCGATTTCCTTCTCTTCTCTATCTGGAAAGAACGTCCATATTAAACGTTTTTCCTGGCACTATTTACTATTGAATCCTTGTCACACAAATACACAAGTTATAGTAGAGTTACGGCAGATTCCCTGTAGGCTAGATGTCTTTACGTTTGTGCCTCCCCCTCCACTTTCCTTCCTATAGTCTAGTTTTAAGAGACCTTATGGGTCCTTTCCATAAGATCTGCCATCTCCAAGAGGGCTTACCCCATGGATGGAGTCTGCCAGAGATGTGTCTGTATGTTCTTCTGCCCTTGTTCTAAAAGATGTTGTACAGCAATGGTTTTCCAGGATGAGCCCTCTCTGCCTTCCTCTAGATAAAGGGTTGGGAAGTTGAAGAAGTGAAACCCTATGCTTCCTAGCCTGCTGAAAACAGGTCAGTTCCCCCTAGTCATTGGAATGTTCCATATACCTTCCTTTGAAGACATGACTCCATGACACAAAAACAAATTTGCAAATCACTGTGGGAAATGCCTAAAAGCTTAAGGAGACAAACCTCTCTTTGGTTGAGACAGAGATAGTACTAGAACCTCCCATTTTGCTTCATGTCCAGTTCAGAGACCACAACAGAAAACTGAGATGAAGGTGAAAGGAGAGAAAATGCTTCTAAACTTCAATATCTAAGAATGTAGTGAATAGGAGGAAAAAGAAAGAATCCAAAGCAAAGTTAGCAACCAGACAGAAGTGAGACTGTATTCGGTCATGGAAAGAGGGAAGAGAATGATAATAGGCTGGTAGGGAAAGAAAAGAAGGGGATGAAGCAGCAAGTAGAACCATTGTCAAATACAGTATGTCAGAAGCTCTTAAGCTTTGATGCTATTCTCCAGGTACATATACCCTCTGTCTGCAGCCACTCCAAGAACAGACCTCCAGCCTGCTGCCATATTTGGGCCAATCTAAGACCGTTATCTGGCTATAGAAAACAGAAGGAGGTCTGAGAAAAGGACCTTAGTCTGCCCTTTCGCCGATCCATCGTCAATGTTTATAGACTAAAGTAGACCTCCCTTCAGCCCTCCATGAACAGACACAATATGACAGGATGAACTGTCTCTCAGAACGGCAGTTATTACCTAGGAAGGTTATTAGAAATTCATACTCCCTGGTTCTGTTTACAGAGAGATTTGAATTCAGTAGGCTTGAAATGGGGTTCAACGTCTACAGTTTTAACAAATTCCCCAAATGATTCTGACAAGGGACTGACTCTGGGACCACACTTGGAGGTCTGTAGAGACAATGGTTTCTATGTTAAAATTATTGACCAGACACTCCTCTGGGAGACAGTGGTTCTGATAAACCCCAGCATAAAAAACTGTTCACCCAGGCTTCTAGTTTCTACGACCTGCTTTGTCTGGTTGCTTTCATATGTGAATCTCTCTCATATTCTGAGATCAGACCATCTGTAAACTTGAGTGCCTCCCAACTGTAGAATCACTTCCATGTGTCATCGTCAAGGCCAGGCTGAAAGGTCTCAGCAGATCTGGATTTTCACCAGTCTCTGAGTAAGAAGCCTCTCTCCTTTAATCTCTGCTTTCAGTCTTCATGTCATTACAAAACTTAATTTAGAATTTCATTCTCAAAACCACATGTACAGATCTTGCTACAGCATTTGCAGAAGCTAACCATACAGCAAAGTAAGAAAAATGCTTTCAGTTCTCGGTTTTATTATATTTTTAATTGACGGTAAATTTGTGACAAATTAAGTGGTAGAGATAAAATATTCTGAGTTTTGTCTTAACCTGAAGGTTAATTGCTTTACAAAATTTGAAGAGAGGAAAAACCCTCAAAAACAAAACTATTATCTTTTTCTTTTCTTATAGTAGGAGGACAGATCTATTGTTTAATTAAAATGAAATAATTTATATCAGTCCATTTCTCCCCCTCAATTACAGTAAAGTGTCAATAATATACCTTGTGAGTCTGAGTCAACCTTCACACAGGGACTCTAATCTGAAGAGTCCAGGGAAGATGGCCCACTATTCAACTTGTTGCTGAAAGCTCATTCATTCCTTTGCTTCACAAACTACTATTTTAAAATGTAAATACCATTACATATTTGAGACATAAGCCTATCAGTCATGCATAACTTCATGTAACTGAACATTTAGCTTCTGATAAACTTGGAAAGACTCGGATTTCAGATTCCAGGAGCTTGTTTTCACCAGCTATAATCCCTTTATCAGAATTCTGCCAGAAAACCCAGTGGCTTCTCCACTCAGTTGCCCAGTTTGTAAAGCAAATGGAGGATGGAGGAAGGAGGATTCATCATATTTGTCACCTGCCTCTCTTCTCAGAAATGGGAAGACTGTTGCTCCAGTGAGCCGGATTTGAGCAGCGAGGTGGTGCTATGGGACCTATTTTCTAGTCCTTTGCACTTGCTGTTACCATACTGTTGAAAATAGCTGGTATAAAGGGTATGTATTTGTGTTTTCATTTACTCATTCTCTCACTCAGATACTGCTGAAAAATAAAAACTTCTTTCTGGTTTAGTCATCATTGGCAAGACCTTCACCCTTTGTCCTGAGCCTCAGACCTGGCTTCCGGGAAAGCCACCTATTGTCAGATGATCTCCTGCCTTTAATCTGCCAGCATAGGGGGGTTTTCCAATCACTGACAACAACAAGGCCTCTTTATCAAGATGGACCTCTATAAAGAAGTGCCCCTTGCGAGATATGCCAACATTGCTGTAGTCTTCTGCTAATATTATTAATGATTTATATGAGTGCCTTCTATGGTCTAGAACAGTGGTATTGAAAATGTGGTCTGAAGTTTCCTAAAGTCTTTCAGAGAGTCTCTGAATTGAAAACTACTCTCACAATAATACTAAGTTTTTATTTGCCTCTTTCATTGTCTTTCTCCCATGATTGTACAGTGGAGTCTTCCAGAGGTTACACGATGTGTGATAAAGCAACAGGTTGAATAAGGAAACAGATATGAAAAATCAGCTGTCCTTTATTAAGCCAGATATAATGAGATTTTTTTAAATGCCACTTTTCTCACTAACTGTATTGTCTTTCAAAATGTAATTATTTTTCATTAAAATATGCTCTTTATGTGTACATACAATGGGCTTACTGTTATTTTAAAATGAAAATAAATATTTTTAATTTTCTTCATTTTAATTTATAATACTTTAAATATCAATAGCTATAAGCCACATACAAACAAGGTCACTGGTGACCTCAATAATTTTTAAGGGTGAAATGAGTTAAAAAATATGAGAACACCATAAGAAGCACAATACACATATTAGGTTATTCCTTAAAACAGCCCTACAAGCCAAATATATTTTGCCTACAAGGCAAATATTATTATCCTTAATTTATAGAAAATTAAATCCAATGCATTACAGAGTTTAATAATTTGCCTAGAGCCAAACTATCAGACACCCAAAACCCTTTACTTTTTCCTGTGCTATCTCTCTTACTGCTCTTATTAAAGTTGGTTCTGAGTTGGTTCTGTATTTGTGAGACTGAATGTACAAATAGACAACACCCAGACCACATGTAAAAGCAGAACTTTGACACACAACCTGCAGCAACCTTCCCAGGAAACCAACCTCCTTATCTACAATAAACACCAGGAAAGCCAGACTGCTAGAAGTCAGACTTGCGGGAAGCCACACTGCTCTAATTAGTGACAATCCTGGAGGCTTAGCAAAAACTTTTGTAATAATTTTCCCAAAAGGGCCAGGACTTGATTGATAACTGACAGCTTCCCCAATTTTTGTCCCTGCTTCCAATTTAGGATCAATCAAGGAAAGCAAAATATGCACCACCAGCCAATCCCACAGGATGCCGCACTTCTTGTTAGCATGCCTACAGTTTACCCATGCTAACAGCCTGCAACCAGGGCATATATGAAGGCTCCCCTTTTTTCCACTGTAAAGCTTTCCCACTCCTCTGCTTGCCTTTGGGTCTCTGCCAAAATGCAAGTGATGGCTATAGCTAAGCCTGTTCTAATTTGGCTGGTCTTTTGTTTATTTCCACGCCTGTTTCTATGTCATTATTTAATAAGTTATTAGAAGATAGGAAGCTTAAAAACTCTTGGCTCCCTCTCCTCCATGGCCTAGCACTTTGTGTAGCACACTGCAGTCATTCATAAATGTCTGGTGCCTTAAGCTGCACCAGGAGTTGTTTGACTAAAATACAGCCCCTGCCTGGCTCTCTAGCTGCTTCCTTTATACTGTCCAGCTATACATAGCCCAAGGGGGTCTATACCACCCTCCACATCACTGAGTCCCAGATATTTGGGCTTCCAAAACCAAAATAATGTGAATAAATAAATACAAATGGGTAATTGACAGAGATTGCCATCTCCAACAAAAAAAGTTTTAAAAAATCTACCATCCACCAGATTACCAAAACAGCAAGAAGAATTTAATTATAATAAGTAATATTATTTTCAAGTGTTTTCTTAAAATTAAAAAACTTTCACTTTTTTTGTTTTTTTTTTTTTAGAGGTGGGGGGGTCTCACTATGTTTCCCAGGTTGGTCTTGAACTCCTGGGGACTCGAGCAATGCTCGGGACTCAAGCAATGCTCGGGACTCAAGCAATGCTCTCGCCTCCACCTCCCAAAGTGCTAGGATTACAGGCATAAGCCACCACGCCCAGCCCTTTATAAAAAACACATTGACTTGATCTTTTGGGGGAAACATGTTTGTCAGAGGCCAGTGTGGGTTGGCTGTTGTTGTGTGGGAACCTTGTTCATGCAGCAGGGAGTGCGCTCAGCCTGGCAAGGCGGAAGGCCCCCTCTGAATCCCAGCCCTTCTTTGTTGTGCTGGATATGTTTCTTTGCCTTCCAGATCCACTCCTTACCAAATTTCACCCTACCCTGTGTTCCTGGAAACTAACTTTTGTGAACTGCTAAAACAGAGCAGTTGCTACCCTGTTCCACTAACCTCAAGGTGGGTTCAGCCCATGGGAGGTACAGGCAAGACATCAGAAGGTGGGACGAATGAGCGGTCCAAGGCATCTGCGGCCCCTTCCATGATGAGCTGCTGATTGGCAGTGGCCGTGTTCTAAAAGGCCAAGGCTCTAATGTAATGTCCTTCTCCTACTACTGCAGCTACAGTTCTTTCCTAACTGCTCTTTCTCTGTTCCCTTCAGTCCAAGGGGGTGGTAATGACTCTCTGATGATAGCTCTGGAGTCTGCATCTTCCTTTATTACTTCCCGAAGCCCTGCACACACCTTTGTAAAATCATTAAACTCCCTAAAATTATCCTCTGTTTCTCTCCAGAACCCTGTCTCATACTTTACCTACTTCAATTCTTTTTTTATTTTATGTCTTCTTTGTACTTTTCTATTGTTTATCTATTGTTTTTCACATGATGCTTTGTAAACTTTTTTTTTTTTTTTGAGACGGAGTCTCGCTTTGTCGCCCAGGCTGGAGTGCAGTGGTATGATCTCGGCTCACTGCAATCCCTGCCTCCCAGGTTCAAGGATTCTCCTGCCTCAGCCTCCCAAGTAGATGGGACTATAGGCACCTGCCACCAGGCCCAGCTAAGTTTTTGCATTTTTAGTAGTGACAGGGTTTCACTGTGTTAGCCAGGATGGTCTAAATCTCCTGACCCGCCTCAGCTTCCCAGAGTGCTAGGATTACATGCGTGAGCCAATGCGCCTGGCTCCAGTGCTTTGTAAACATTTTTAAATGATTTAGTTGCTTCCAGAGATTGTAAGACAAGATGGAGACCTTGCTCTCCCTCTCTTCATATGCATCAGCCCCTTCAGCAAAGTGATTTGGATCAAGTAATGCTCACATTTGCTATCTCTTATCTCGCTGTTCAGCTGCCACAGTGACAATGTTCAGGACTAGCAAAATTAGTGTTAGGAAAGGAAAAGCAGAAGGAAAAAGAAGAAAATGCCTACTACTGAAAATAAGTACTATCCAACTAGGAAAATGCTGTACTTTTTTCTTAAGTCTGGCTTGAAAAATTAATATGGGGTAATGAAATGCTTAATTTGCACTGAATTTAAGCTGTGTTTAGTGCCAGAACAACTGGTCAGTTCAGTATAACTGTAAACGAATCAATAGAAAAATAACTACAGGTGACCTGGTGGCGTGCACACAGCTCACATCTTAGACCAGCAGCTGCTGACATCACTAGGCAATATCCTGAGGAAATCATATCCCAGTATGTGAATTACAGCTCTCTGTGGATCCAATGATTTATAATTGTTTTGTTCTAAGGCAGGACATCAATTTTATGAGCATTTAATAAATAAGCTGTATGGGTTTGCCTTTCCTGTGCAGTTGATGACTCTGTTTAGATGCACAGACGGCTCCAAAACACCAGCAAACACCTCATCAACACAGCTCACTGCACTTGGGCATATTAAAATTTACCACTGGTTGGTGAGAGGAATCCAGGTGTCCAGAAAATATGCCACCTTGTCAATATGCTTGTATATATCATTACTTCAGGACACCAAAACTGAAGTTCTTCATATAAATACCTGCCTGCAAACTGGCAATTTATTTACCAAGAAAAGTACTACTACTTGCTGTTGCAGAAAGTATGGCGGTAAGTAGGTTTGGCCCATAAAATAAAGGCTGTTGAGAGAAATAATAATGATTTGTTTCTTAAGTACTTACTATACGCCAGGTATTGTGCTAAGAACTTTGTAAATATCATTTTATTTCAACTTACAGTAAAACTATAAGCAAAGTATTATTATTGTCCCCAGTTTAGAGATGAAAACACTGTCATGGAGAAGTTAATTAACTTGCCCAAGGTCATAATATCCATATATCTTACAGCCATAATTTGAACTCAGACAGCCTGGCTTTAGAGCCCATTCTTGATCACAAAACTACTGTGTGATATTTTGTCTTAGGGGGATTTAGAACCAAGTAAGTCTAGAGTAGGCCTAATAAAAAAGTAACACCAATATGTTTAGGCAGGTTAAACATTTTGGTTGGTAAATTTATGAAGATTACAAAACAGTACAAAGGGAGGCTTCTATGAGATTAAATTAGATCTCCCCAGTGCCCTTACTACAAAGCTCATGCATACTAATTTAAAAGATCTTCATACCTACATATTGAGCCACTGCTCTCTCAACTTGGCTAACAAATGACAATGAACATGGTTTATAAGAAAAAAGAAACATAATGAAAGTAAAAAATTAGAATGAGAAAGGAAAGCAGCTAGAAACACGAAGAGGGACAGTTTAACACTGAAGAAAGAAAAGAAAACATACTAAGTAGAACTAAGTATACAGAAAACATCATCAGATACTGATAATCCTGAGCGTCAAGTTGGCTTATCTTTCATGTTCTTTTTTTCCCCTATGATAAACAAATGGTGCAGCACATATTAAAAGAATTTTCATTACAAGATTTAATTTGTTTCAAGTTCTCACAATTTGAAGCTTTACTTATCTGGAACTTCAGTTATATAGAGCTGCCGTTCTCTGCTACCAAAACTATGGTATTCCAATTTTTTTTTTTTTTTTTTTTTTTGAGACAGAGTCTCACTCTGTCACCCAGGCTGGAGTACGATGGCGTGATCTCGGCTCACTGCAACCTCCACTTCCCAGGTTCAAGCGATTCTCCTGTCTCAGCCTCTGGAGTAGCTGGGATTACAGGCATATACCACCACACCCGGCTAATGTTTATATTTTTAGTAGAGATGGGGTTTCACCACGTTGGTCAAGCTGCTTTCAAACTCCTGACCTCGTGATCCACCAGCCTCAGCCTCCCAAAGTGCTGGGATATACAGGCATAAGCCACCATGCTCGGCCGGTATTTGAAATTTTAGAAGTTTGAGAGCTGCTTAGCAGTCTTGGGATAGAAGTCCTGTAGGAATTGGGCTGACTAGAGGATCACGAAAGAGATCAATCTGCATGGAATATAATGTCATGATTTGTCCATTTGTACCTGATATATTCCTGGAAAAAGCTTTTTCCTCCATTGATTGTTGGCTACCATTTGATTTCTTATTTTAATCAGTTATAAGGTTTGAAGTTACTCTATAAGCAGTAGAAAGAGTTATGTGACTGGGGGGAATTATTTAAACACTCTGAGTCTTGGTTTCCTCTTACCTTATAAAGAACAATATTAATACCAACATTTCAAGGTTAAAAATAAAATTTCGAGCATTACAAATAAAATATGCACAGTGGCTGGTCGAGAGCAATTACTCATGTTGTACTTATAAAGAAAGGGTACAGCAGAATGAATTAAGAGAAAAAACTCCAAAGCTGGGTGGTACACACTCGGATCTGCTAGCCACTTCTTGTCTATGTGACCCTGGGCAAGGTATTCACACACTCTGTGCCTCAGTTTACTCATCTGTAAACTATAGACAAGAACAGCATCTATCTCACAGGGTTTTTGTAAGGATTAGATAACTTACTACACACAGCTGTACCTGGCATATTAGGGATCACTGGAAGCCAGTTTGGGGTTGTTGTTTTTTTTTTCAGTTGAGTGGATCCTCTTCATTTGACAGATCAGATAACTGCTTCCCAGAAAGGTGAAGTCATTTGTCCCAAGGTTACACAGAGAGGTCTCAAATCCAGGTCTCCTGCCCCGATGCCTCTTCTTTATCCCACTGTCTTGACACACCTTTGCCTGCATGTTCCACTATACATTGCTCTTTGGTACTAGTTGTCAATGTTTCCCATCTCCCACATGTGTCTTTTGGTCCCTATAGACACACAGGTAAATTTTCTACAAAAGTAGAGGTGGATTTCCGTGAAACTGATTAAAGATTAAGCTTTGGGTACCTTCCAACTGGGCTTTAGCAATGTGTTTGTATGGTCACCTGCTTTCCGTCACTTCTCCATAAGGAAGACATTGTGTATCTTTTTCCCTAAAGAGGACTGGCAAACTGTAAAAGCTTCAAGCCCCAACAGTATCAATCCACCTCTGCTCAAATAGGGGCAAAGTGGGAGGAAAATCAGGCTTCGTTAGCTCAGTTAGCGTCTTGTATTAATCCGCACTGATCACCTAAAATAGACTTCCCCTTTTCCCCTTCCCATTGTTGTTGTTGTTCTTTTTTTTTTTTTTTTTTTTTTTTTTTTGAGACGGAGTCTCGCTCTGTCGCCCAGGCTGGAGTGCAGTGGCCGGATCTCGGCTCACTGCAAGCTCCGCCTCCCGGGTTCACGCCATTCTCCTGCCTCAGCCTCCTGAGTAGCTGGGACAACAGGCACCCGCCACCTCGTCCGGCTAAATTTTTTTTTTTGTATTTTTAGTAGAGACGGGGTTTCACCGTGTTAGCCGGGATGGTCTCGATCTCCTGACCTCGTGATCTGCCCGCCTCGGCCTCCCAAAGTGCTGGGATTACAGGCGTGAGACACCACGCCAGGCCTGTTGTTTTCCATTTATCAGAGGGCTCTGCTTAGTTGTCCACAGCACTTATCACACTCTGTATTTCGTGTGTATGTTTACTTTCAATCCTTAATTCCTCCATGGTATCTGGCACATAGTAAAAACTCAGTAATTAGTGAGTGAATGAGTGAGTGAGTGAGTGAATGAATGAATGAACAAATGATTCTTTTCCATTTGTCAGTTCTCAGCTCAAATATAGGTACACCCAGGAAACCTTTCAGAGTCCCCAGGACGGTGTTGGGCATCCTCCCTGTGTGTGCTGTGCTCAGGCCTTTTGGACCATTTATAGCAGCAGTGGAATTCCATCTCTTTATGGTTCCTTATGGCAGACCCTTGGCGTGCTCTACCATTGTATGTCCAATGCCCAGCACAGTGCCTGGCACATAGTAGGCACCAACAAGTATTGGCTTCAATTAAATTACTTAATTGAATACAAAAGTCTGAATTTTGGTATACTATTTTTAGAAAAGAAGAAAACTAACATGTAGTGAGTGCCTGTTTTGTGCCTAGTTTTGAACTAAGTATAATTTACAATAGCAAATACTTAACAGCTCAGGGGTAGGTGTTATTTTCCCCCACTTCACAAATGAGGAAATGGAAGCACAGAGAAGTCAGGGCTTGAGGTCACACCCTAGTGAGAATCAGGGGCAGCATCTGAACCCTGGGTCACCAGACTCCAAAGTCCCTGCTCAAGCCACTAGGCCACCCTACCCCGTGGCAGAATGCAGTTACTGATCCACAGGTTGATCCTTTCTTCTATGTTTGTTTTCCTATCTTCCCATGTAGCTGGTAAGCTCTATTAAGCCAGGAACAACGTCTGTACCATCCTTTGTATTTTGTCAATGCTGAGAAGAGTGGTTAAACACAGTGGGATGTAGGAGCTCCTGCGTTCAGCTGCCTGAGAGAGTGAATGTTTTCAGGCATCTTGACATTTCAGACACAGTATCAATTTCCTCTCAGGAGTAAAACTAAATCTTGCCTTTCTCAATCTCTCAGGAAAAGCAGATGCTAAGTTAGAAGAAATGTGATGGGGGTAAAGAGCATACAAATGACAGCACCAAGAATGGTCTTGGCAGCTGTCACTGGCTTCGGTGGTTTTCTTAAGAAGCTCGCCTGGGCAGAAAGTGTTGTTTCCTTATAAATAGACCAGAGGACCTGAATGTTATCCTGGAATCAATGGGCAGGGTGACTAGGCCACCTGAGCACCAAATGCAAATGCTGAAATATTTTCCTGTAGGTATTTATACCATTTTACTTAGACTCCTTCTTTCACGCCCTTTTCTTTATATGCACATTCTCCAACAGTGGAAACAGCATTCCAGAAATGTACAGGAAGAAGTTAGTTGAATGTGCTCCACTCCCTCCTTCTGTGCATATCTATGTGTTTTAAACATAAAACAGATAATGCACAAAGTGCTCATGCTGCCAGATAGCAAGTTCCAAGCAAAACAACTGGTTCTTTTCTGTAACTATAAATAATATCTTGGACAGGTCATAAGACACTACTGAAAGATACTGAGTAATTATACAGCACAGAAAAAGTACTTGCTACGAATTAAAATATGTGGAATTTAATATCAGATCTGAAAATTCTGACAAATCACTTGGCTTCCCTGGATCTCTTCTACCATGTGGTCAAGTACATCGGCTTTGGACTCAGCGCCCAGGTTAGAATCCTGCTTGTGACTACAACCTTGGGCAAATCACTTTGTCTTTCTGGTTTTCTGTTTAAGAGAAAAGACAGCTAATAATACTACCTTGCTATAAAAGAGAGCTAATAATACCACCTTGGTTTATTTGGTTGTTGCAAAAAATAAATTTTAAAATGCACAGAAACATAAAGTGCTTACTTTATGTGTCAGCACTGGGCTTGATAAATGTTGCTATTATTAGTAGTATCATCAAATGAGAAGGTTGAGCCAGAAAATCTGTCAGATCTTTTTGTGACTCAAGGTACTAGGTCTCCAAATACTGAGACCCAAAAATGTACCAATCCTGAAGTAACAGACTTGGGAATCACAGCATTTGTCAGAGTGAAATTAGTGACAGAGACTGTCCCTGAGGCCCCAAGAACTTTCCCTCTGTATTAACCATGTCTTTTATTTTTAGATTTTTTATTTTTTGTATTCTGATGCTTTGACATTTGGGGCCTCACTGATTCTGGAGGGACTGACCCTCCCAGGATTAGCCAGTTTCTAGAGATAGTAAACAACTTACTGGAGCACTCTTTTCAAAGGCAAACCAACCAATCCAGAGCACACACTCCCAACCACCTCCATTTCAGGGCTTTCACACTCTGGGCCACTATCCATCTGCCCTAACCGCTCCAGGACTTACTAAGTGCCAGGCAACTGGGGGATCACTCCTGTGTCCCAGAGCCCGTTGAAATTGTTCAAACTAGCTAATCTGAACCCTGTGTACTCTGACCCTCCCATTCTTTCCTGCTTCCACAGAGAGGAGGTGTAACACATTCGGGAAGTATGAATGTGTCTATTACTTGTTAAAATGCTTTCTTTGAATGTGGACTGTTGCAAATCTACTAATCCAGTTTGAAGAATCAGAAAATTCCTATGCAGTGCATGACAAGAAAGCAAACCATCAAGTAGAAAACAAAGAGAGCTTTCCCACTCAGGCTCTTCCTTCCTGATGTAGTAAAAATGCTGCTTGAGGCTGGGCATGGTGGCTTATGTCTGTAATCCCAGCACTTTGGGAGGCTGAGGTGAGTGGATCACTTGAGGTCAGCAGTTTGAGACCAGCCTGGCCAACATGGTGAAATCTCATCTCCCCTAAAAATATCAAAATTAACCAGGTGTGGTGGCACACACCTGTAATTCCAGCTACTCTGGAGGCTGAGGCTGGAGAATTGCTTGAACCTGGAAGGCAGAGGTTGCAGTGGGCCGAGACTGCACCACTGCACTCCAGCCTGGGAGACAGAGTGAGACTCCTTCTCAAAAAAATAAAAATAAAAACAAAAATGCTACTTGAAAACTGGCCTCAAGTTTGATTTTTCTATAGCTGGAGGATTCCACTGACAACCAGGTTGAGATTTATTACAATTTTTGTCATACAACACTTACCTTGAGAAGAAGTATAATGTAGTAGAAATCAGACTAGCCCAGCTAGCAGGAAACCTGGACTTTAGGCTCCGCTCTGGTACTAACTGTAAGGTAAGGTCAAATCACTTAGCCTCTCTATATCTTGGTTTCCTAACTTGGCGGTTCTATCTGGGAGCAGTTTAAAATGAATAGAGTGATCCAAATTAAATCAATGTCTGAAACCTGTCTTGGTAGAGAAAATGGTATAGTGTATTAACCCATGATGACTTTCATACTGTGAAACCATTTTGCCTCTTTTCTTTGAAATATGCATAAAAACAATAAGTTGGGAAGAGCAGTTCACTGCTTGGTTATTAAAGCACAATGAGATGACAAATTATCAGTGCTAAATATATTTCCAAATAAGTGATTTGTGAGAGTTGTTAAACAATCATAACTACCTACAACTAAATATTTTCCAGCACACTTATATTATAGCATAATGCAAGGATTCCCGGAATTATTATAGGAATGCCTATACTTAAGCATACCACTGTTGCTCATCATTATTTCGTCTCCTGCATGCCTCCAATGTGAACTCTTTCAAAAACATTTTCAACATCCCAGATGCATCACTCAAGATTGCCATCTTCAAAAAAAAAAAAAAAAACAACCACCACCATATTCAAGAAGACTCTCAATTAGAGCAGTGTTAGAATGTGATAGACCTAGCTTGGAATCCCCTCTTAGCCATTCACTATGTGCAACCCTGAACAAGTTATTTAATTTATTTAACTGTCCTATATGCAAATTTCTCAAGTAAAATAGGATAGTAATAAATTAAAAGTTTGGTTGTGAGAATTAGAGATAAGGCACAGATAATGCCTAACATATGGTATGTATTCAATAAATGCTAGCTATGCATCATATTTATACAATTTGGTATTTGCTTGTAGAAGTACATAATTATCCAATAAGTATTAATTTCCCTTTCTAACTATACTGCAAGTTCCATAAGCATAAAATCTTTGCGTTGTACTTCTTTTAAATGTTTCATAATCTAATAGACCATAATGGTATATATAACACTATTATATATACTATTGTAAAACTAATTTTCACACTCCTAGAATCAGATATGACTTAGGGGCTCCTAATGTACCTAAAGAGGAAGAAATTGGATTATGTTTTCATTGCAATAATATTAATGGCCATTAATCTACTATTGTGACTGACAAGGCGGGAAAAGTGAAGGATTCCCAAGTGACTGAACCCTGATGGGAGTGTTGGGCATCCACAGAGCAGGAGAATGGAAGCCCTAGAATGAGGTCCCAGGCCTGACTGTCTATAGACTTAAAGGGTTTTATTTTTTTAAGAAACTAGTAGATTGTGGAAGATCAGAGACAAATCTGGAAAGAATAACATTTCAGAGACTTTTTCGTGAACTTATGGAAACTGAGCAGCATGAGGAGATATTAGAGTAGAAGCAGCTCAGGGATCTGAGCTTTGGTTGGCCAGAGAAGAGCTATATTCATCCAGAAGTGAGATGTAGACATAAATAACTTATTTCAATGCTCCAAAAAAGGTGAGTGAATTAGCACTGGCCAGGGACCAGCATTGCTTTAAAGAAAATATTTTTAAGTGTGAAAAATAATTTATATTATTTGAAATATATCTGATTTACATTAAAGTTAGATAATTTTGTACCTCAACAAAGAATTTCTGTCAAAAACCTACATTGAAAATTTGCCAGAAATTATAAGACTGGCTTAACACACCATGTTGATGTTTTATCTAAATGATTCTAACAACTATTTTTAATTATCTCTACAACAAAAAGAAGAGAAGAAAAAGTGGGGCTATCAACCAGAGGAATGATTGTTCTTTCATATTAGCAAAAAGAACATTGTCACGGAGTTAAGGGATGTATAGTTTCCAAATTAATTTAATTTTCCATTCACCAAAGCCCCTGAGAATTAAGGAACCTTTCTTAAAACTTATATCAAATGTATCAGATAACAATTGGGTTGCCTGCAGTTTAAAAGGAAGAGAATGAATCAGGACCCATACATGAAGCAATGGACAAAGCTTTTTCTGTCTCCATACAGAAGAGTCTGAGATTGGTATCTACATTAATTGAGGTCAAGTTTCTGAAGAGGAACACTCCCAATAAAAATGCCTTTGGGGAATGATGGAGCAGGGAATATGCCCTGCCTAAGGCCTGCTTGTACAAGTTCTTATGTGATGCATGCCTGTGAATTATAACTAGATTTGAAAGACTCTAGAGTTAGAATAAGTAAAACAGTAACGGCCTATTGTAAGCTACCTAAGAAGGTACCTGTCTGTGTATATACCTGCATCTTTAATTTTTACTTTAAATTTCTACTTTAATAAGACCTTTAAGATGTTTAAAGGTCATTCAGTTTATACAGATTTTTAAATAAAGGGCTGTTTTCTTTTTTTAAAAAGTTAAAATCCTCTACTCTGGGATTTGTTTGTTTTTTATTTTTAGCTTTCCATATTTATGAAGGGAGGCTTATTGTCAGTCCCACTGATCAGTCCTGGCACCAGCACCAAGTGGTAGTAGCTGTTGTAAATGTCTCAGAAGGAGGTAGAAAACACCTCTTGGGAACTGCCTGATTACAGAGCAAATCAATTTGAGTTGGTAGAGGTACAAAGGAATAGGAAAAAGATGCCAAAATTTACTGTAGAAACATTCTTCCTATGTACATATTATGATATCCATAAAATATTTACTACATCAGTCTTTTTTGGTGTAACCTTTTTTTTAAATTGGCTGCTTCATCTTTTATATTGCCTTGGACCTGCTATCCACATACATTTTCCTCTGTTTTTTGCTCACTGGTCTCCTAAATTTATCCCACCAGTTTGGCTAAGCTACCGCTGATCTTCTTCTGGAGGTAAGAGGCAAAAAGCTAGCCAAATGGTCTCAAAAGTTTGGGAGAATCTTCTACTTGGTAAAGACCCTGTTTCAAATAAATATTTCATTTCATTTGTTTTATTTGCATATATAAACATAGCTCTTAGAGTTGAAAACAGTTTGCACAGTATAAATAGACATCTTTGAAGTTCTATCTGGAGCTTTATGAAGGGTCTAAACCTACACTTTTCCTATATTTGGTTGTTTATCTTTTTCTTTAAAATGCCCAGAAAAGGCTGCTCTCTGTGACCTAAAAGCCCAGATCTATGTAGCCTATTTTATAGATTACAAAAATGTCAGAGAAGGACTCACAGACTTTCTCAAGGTTACACAGATCATAAAAGGCAGAGCCAAAGTTTTCCTTCCACCACCACCAAGATAGAGCACCACATGACAACAAGGCATAATAATTGACCCTTCATATCTTAAAGAGGCATCACCACTACTTTCTTTGAAACAGAATGTTCTGCAGCAAAGAGGCTGGAAATTGAGGCTTGTGGATGCCCTGGGGATAGAACAAGGCAGAAAGTTTCTCCCTTACACATGGATATGTTCAACACACCAGCCTGAAGAACACTGCCAGTTCAAAGCCACTTACCCAAATCTGAAGCTTGATTCTCTTTTCATTTTTGAATACAGTTTTTACTTTGAAATCGATCCCAACTGTGCTGACGAATGCAGATGTAAAGGAGTCATCTGCATAACGGAATAGAAAAGATGTTTTCCCCACACTGCTATTGCCGATGATGAGTAATTTGAACATGTAGTCAAAGTTCTGATCAGAGGAGTCTTTCTGGCCATACCTGGCATCTTGGGCAGAGGCCATCTGTGATAAAAACAAAACAAAACAAAAACAAAAAAGGTGTGAATCAGACCCTCATTTGATATGAAGCTAGCAGCATATTCATTATTGGCCTTGCCAGAAACAGATGTCAGACACTCAGGAGGCGAGTGGAGAGTGCTCCCCAGTCTTCCTCTGATATTGGTATCCATGGCAATAATTCCCTGCTGGAAGACAGAACAGCAAATCTTACAGGCCTTTCCAGCTGTGTTGGTGCATGTCACTGCTCAGCATTCAGAACCAATCAAAGACACCAAAGGGGATGTCTATAAGGGTAACATGACAAGCAAAGAGATGAGAAATTGGCCAGGGCATGTGGGCTCTGAAACTTTATAATCCTACTGACGGAGACACCAAGGTAGCTGAACAGCAGGGTATTTCTTCCTGAATTATCTGAATGATTCGACTCTCTCTTATTTCATAGGGAAGCACACCCAAAGCATATCTCTGCTTCATTTATTATCATATCAAATCAACATCCTAACATAAATGGCAGTGTTTTCTAAATTAAAAATAATTATCATGGGAAATATATATAGTTCAAACAATGTGCCAGATACTGTTAACTTATTTAATCACTCACAGTAACCCAATGAGATGGGTACTTTTAATATTCACACATTAAAACGAGAAAATCAAGGCCCAGAGATATTAAGTAACTTGCTCAACTTTATACAGGTGTTAATAGTAGAGGCAGGATTCAAACAAGCAGTGTGGTGCCAGGGCTCATGTTCTTGACACCTGCCCTATTTCCAAATGACGACTAGGCAGGCATGCACAAGTGCCCTAGAAGATCATGTCAGAAATATTCATTGTGAAATGCATCACAGGAGAGCCTGACCTGGGTTCAAAACTTACCTCCACTGTGTGGAGCTGGGTGACTTTGGTTTATTATTTTAAATTGGTGTGCTGCAGTTTCCTGCCTTACATGAAATGGGAAAATATAATATATAACTTGGAATTCTTGTGAAAATAATAGATGATATGACTGTAAAGTAGATATGTAAAGCATCTAGCATAAATAGAAAATGGTCTCTACAATCAATTACAAATGCTTTAGGTGGATATTGGCTTTTATTTATCTTTTTTGATGATCATCTTAACATCTATCAAAAATGATGTTGCATAACTTCTAAGTACCATTTGGCTCAATATAGAAAAGAGGTATTTAGAATGTTGCATCCCACTGATTAGTACATTTGCTCAGCACATTTTCTGATGCTATAAATTATTTGGCAATTGTTATTGTGTTTAATATGGTAGCCACTAGTCACATATGGCGATTTAAGTTTACATTAACATGAAATAAAATTAGAAATTCAGTTCCTCAATCATAGTAGCCACATTTCAAGTGCAAAATAGCAACATATGACTAATGGCTACCGTACCGGACAGTGCAAACTACAGAACATTGGCATAATTGCAGAAAGCTCTATTGTACAATGCTAGGCTAGACAGTCTATTTTCCATTTCCCATAAAAGCTGATTAATAGTTACATCTTTCTCTTTGGGGTAGCGGTAGGAAAAGGGAGAAGCTCCAAGAGATGGCAAAATGTTAGAAACAGTGAACAGTGCTAAGCCTCATCTAGGACAACATTGGTTGTTGTCCTAGATGTCAGGGTATGTGTGTATGTGTGTGTGTGCACGTATGTTTACAGAAAACTGAGGAAAAAGGAAAAAGGGAAATGGTGAGATAGTGTATTCCTCATCTACAAATACTTAATGCCAGCAAGATAATGCAATTTTATGTATAAGAATAAGGACAAACACAAAACCTGTGCGTATCTCATGAAAGTTGAGGATAATAAAGATTCAAATTGCATTTTACATTTTCTTATTAAACATAAGCTTAAGCATTTCTCTTTTTAAGTCTATACAACCACACAAATATATTTAGAAATTGTGAAAACCTGTAACAAATGCTTCCCAGTGGGCAGAGGTTGGCCTCTGAAAGAGGCAGATAGCATCACTTTCTTTTTTGGCCCACCAGCCCACATGCTAAGGTCAACTTTCCTCAACACATGCCAGCCAAGGGCAAAAGTAGGATTGCAACTCCTGACCACTAATTTGAACAATGATATCTTGCCATGATAATTTATTGTCCGCCAGAAAGCCAGTTAACTGTTTTGTTTGGCAGTGCTATTCCTGCAGACATTGCCCTTTCACTATTTAATGCCCCTCTCCTATATGAGCTGCTAAATTCAAACAGGCCTAAAAATGGCCTTCATTAAGAAGATCCTTTTACCTTTTTTCATATGAACCAACCTGGATTTGGGAGTCTGGTAAGAATGTTCAGCTAAGCCACAGCCAGAAAAGGGTCACTATGCATTTCCTAGAGCTGCTCACTTACTTGGCCTGATAGCTTACTATCTGTTGCACCCCCATAACCCTATGGTGACATTCAAACTGAGGTCTGAGGATCTCTAGGATACCTCAAAAGATGTAATGAAGACTGCTGCTATCAATTTCAGGTGCCATTCCAAAATTAGGTTGGTTTCAAAACCTGAAGAAACATAATTGTCCCTCACTATCTATAGGAGTTGGTTCCAGTACCTCCCATGGACACCACAATCTGCAGATGCTCAAGTACTTGATATAAAATGATGTGGTATTCACATATGCATATTCTCCTGTATAGTTTAAATTATCTACAGATTATTTATAATACATAATACAATGTAAATGCCATACAAATAGTGGTTATTATTCTGTATTATTTAGGAAATGAAAACAAGAAAAAAAAGTCTGTACATGTTCAGTACACATGAAATTTTTTCCCAAATATTTTCTATCTGCAACTAGTTCACTCCACACATGGGAACTCATGGATATGAAGGGTGAATTATATAGATATCACTAATATATAGTCTCTTGGAATATGACTGTATGCATTTAGATGAAGACAAGCACAACTGGGACAGCAGTATCTTTAATTTCAAGGGCTAATATACCTTGTTGTGTTAGCAGCAAAGAAGGTAACGGGGGCAAAAGAGGGTGTCTAGGAGGGAGACAGAGTTGGTGGACATGTGCACCCAGCAAAATTCTTCTCAGGAAGAGCCTCTAAAGAATTAATCAGAAAAAGTTATTATCGCACTTATTCTTGAAGACTCTTTGTTTATACTATTTCCTAATTTAACACACCTAATAAGATTCACAAAGAGCCAAAAAGATATGCATTTGGAACGTATGTGTGTTTTTGTAAAACTTCAGAATAATGCAATAAATCCTAGCTCAGGGGCGGAGCAAGATGGCCGAATAGGAACAGCTCCAGTCTCCAACTCCCAGCGCGAGCGACACAGAAGACCGGTGATTTCTGTATTTTCAACTGAGGTACTAGGGTCACCTCACTAGGGAGTGCCGGACAATCGGTGCTGGTCAGCTGCTGCAGCCCGACCAGTGAGAGCTGAAGCAGGGGAAGGCATCGCCTCACCTGGGAAGCGCAAGGGGGAAGGGAATCCCTTTTCCTAGCCAGAGGAACTGAGACACACAACACCTGGAAAATCGGGTGACTCCCACCCCAATACTGCGCTTTAAGCAAAGGGGCACACCAGGAGAATATATCCCACACCTGGCCAGGAGGGTCCCACGCCCACGGAGCCTCCCTCATTGCTAACACAGCAGTCTGTGATCTAACCACAAGGGAGCAGCGAGGCTGGGGGAGGGGCGCCCGCCATTGCTGAGGCTTAAGTAGGTAAACAAAGCCGCTGGGAAGCTCGAACTGGGTGGAGCTCACAGCAGCTCAAGGAAACCTGCCTGTCTCTGTAGACACCACCTCTGGGGACAGGGCACAGTTAACAACAACAACAACAAAAGCAGCAGGAACCTCTGCAGACGCAAATGACTCTGTCTGAAGCTTTGAAGAGAGCAGTGGATCTCCCAACACGGAGGTTGAGATCTGAGAAGGGACAGACTGCCTGCTCAAGTGGGTCCCTGACCCCTGAGTAGCCTAACTGGGAGACATCCCCCACTAGGGGCAGTCTGACACCCCACACCTCACAGGGTGGAGTACACCCCTGAGAGGAAGCTTCCAAAGTAAGAATCAGACAGGTACACTTGCTGTTCAGCAATACTCTATCTTCTGCAACCTCTGCTGCTGATACCCAGGCAAACAGGGTCTGGAGTGGACCTCAAGCAATCTCCAACAGACCTACAGCTGAGGGTCCTGACTGTTAAAAGGAAAACTATCAAACAGGAAGGACACCTATACCAAAACCCCATCAGTACGTCACCATCATCAAAGACCAGAGGCAGATAAAACCACAAAGATGGGGAAGAAGCAGGGCAGAAAAGCTGGAAATTCAAAAAATAAGAGTGCATCTCCCCCTGCAAAGGAGCGCAGCCCATCGCCAGCAATGGATCAAAGCTGGTCAGAGAAAGACTTTGACAAGATGAGAGAAGGATTCAGTCCATCAAACTTCTCAGAGCTAAAGGAGGAATTACGTACCCAGCGCAAAGAAACTAAAAATCTTGAAAAAAGAGTGGAAGAATTGACAGCTAGACTAATTAATGCAGAGAAGGTCATAAAGTAAATGACAGAGATGAAAACCATGACACGAGAAATGCGTGACAAATGCACAAGCTTCAGTAACCAACTCGATCAACTGGAAGAAAGAGTATCAGCGATTGAGGATCAAATGAATGAAATGAAGCGAGAAGAGAAACCAAAAGAAAAAAGAAGAAAAAGAAATGAACAAAGCCTGCAAGAAGTATGGGATTATGTAAAAAGACCAAATCTACGTCTGATTGGGGTGCCTGAAAGTGAGGGGGAAAATGGAACCAAGTTGGAAAACACTCTTCAGGATATCATCCAGGAGAACTTCCCCAACCTAGTAGGGCAGGCCAACATTCAAATTCAGGAAATACAGAGAACGCCACAAAGATACTCCTCGAGAAGAGCAACTCCAAGACACATAATTGCCAGATTCACCAAAGTTGAAATGAAGGAAAAAATCTTAAGGGCAGCCAGAGAGAAAGGTCGGGTTACCCACAAAGGGAAGCCCATCAGACTAACAGCAGATCTCTCGGCAGAAACTCTACAAGCCAGAAGAGAGTGGGGGCCAATAGTCAACATTCTTAAAGAAAAGAATTTTCAACCCAGAATTTCATATCCAGCAAAACTAAGTTTCATAAGTGAAGGAGAAATAAAATCCTTTACAGATAAGCAAATGCTTAGAGATTTTGTCACTACCAGGCCTGCCTTACAAGAGACCCTGAAGGAAGCCCTTAACATGGAAAGGAACAACCGGTACCAGCCATTGCAAAAACATGCCAAAATGTAAAGACCATCGAGGCTAGGAAGAAACTGCATCAACTAACGAGCAAAATAACCAGTTAATATCATAATGGCAGGATCAAGTTCACACATAACAATATTAACCTTAAATGTAAATGGACTAAATGCTCCAATTAAAAGACACAGACTGGCAAACTGGATAAAGAGTCAAGACCCATCAGTCTGCTGTATTCAGGAGACCCATCTCACATGCAGAGACATACATAGGCTCAAAATAAAGGGATGGAGGAAGATCTACCAAGCAAATGGAGAACAAAAAAAAGCAGGGGTTGCAAACCTTGTCTCTGATAAAACAGACTTTAAACCATCAAAGATCAAAAGAGACAAAGAAGGCCATTGCATAATGGTAAAGGGATCAATTCAACAGGAAGAGCTAACTCTCCTAAATATATATGCACCCAATACAGGAGCACCCAGATTCATAAAGCAAGTCCTTAGAGACTTACAAAGAGACTTAGACTACCATACAATAATAATGGGAGACTTCAACACTCCACTGTCAACATTAGACAGATCAACGAGACAGAAAGTTAACAAGGATATCCAGGAATTGAACTCATCTCTGCACCAAGTGGACCTAATAGACATCTATAGAACTCTCCACCCCAAATCAACAGAATATACATTCTTCTCAGCACCACATCGCACTTATTCCAAAATTGACCACATAATTGGAAGTAAAGCACTCCTCAGCAAATGTAAAAGAACAGAAATTATAACAAACTGTCTCTCAGACCACAGTGCAATCAAGCTAGAACTCAGGACTAAGAAACTCAATCAAAACCACTCAACTACATGGAAACTGAACAACCTGCTCCTGAATGACTACTGGGTACATAACGAAATGAAGGCAGAAATAAAGATGTTCTTTGAAACCAATGAGAACAAAGATACAACATACCAGAATCTCTAGGACACATTTAAAGCAGTGTGTAGAGGGAAATTTAAAGCACTAAATGTCCACAAGAGAAAGCAGGAAAGATCTAAAATTGACACTCTAACATCACAATTAAATGAACTAGAGAGGCAAGAGCAAACACGTTCAAAAGCTAGCAGAAGGCAAGAAATAACTAAGATCAGAGCAGAACTGAAGGAGATAGAGACACAAAAAACCCTCCAAAAAAATCAATGAATCCAGGAGTTGGTTTTTTGAAAAGATCAACAAAATTGACAGACCGTTAGCAAGACTAATAAAGAAGAAAAGAGAGAGGAATCAAATAGACGCAATAAAAAATGATAAAGGGGGTATCACCACCAACCCCACAGAAATACAAACTACCATCAGAGAATACTATAAACACCTCTATGCAAATAAACAGAAAATCTAGAAGAAATGGATAATTTCCTGGACACTTACACTCTCCCAAGACTAAACCAGGAAGAAGTTGAATCCCTGAATAGACCAATAGCAGGCTCTGAAATTGAGGCAATAATTAATAACCTACCAACCAAAAAAAGTCCAGGACCAGATGGATTCACAGCTGAATTCTACCAGAGGTACAAGGAAGAGCTGGTACCATTCCGTCTGAAACTATTCCAATCAATAGAAAAAGAGGGAATCCTCTCTAACTCATTTTATGAGGCCAACATCATCCTGATACCAAAGCCTGGCAGAGACACAACAAAAAAGAGAATTTTAGACCAATATCCCTGATGAACATCGATGCAAAAATCCTCAATAAAATACTGGCAAACCGGATTCAGCAGCACATCAAAAAGCTTATCCACCATGATCAAGTGTGCTTCATCCCTGGGATGGAAGGCTGGTTCAACATTCGCAAATCAATAAATATAATCCAGCATATAAACAGAACCAAAGACAAGAACCACATGATTATCTCAATAGATGCAGAAAAGGCTTTTGACAAAATTCAACAGCCCTTCATGCTAAAAACGCTCAATAAATTCGGTATTGATGGAACGTACCTCAAAATAATAAGAGCTATTTATGACAAACCCACAGCCAATATCATACTGAATGGGCAAAAACTGGAAAAATTCCCTTTGAAAACTGGCACAAGACAGGGATGCCCTCTCTCACCACTCCTATTCAACATAGTGTTGGAAGTTCTGGCTAGGGCAATCAGGCAAGAGAAAGAAATCAAGGGTATCCAGTTAGGAAAAGAAGAAGTCAAATTGTCCCTGTTTGCAGATGACATGATTGTATATTTAGAAAACCCCATTGTCTCAGCCCAAAATCTCCTTAAGCTGATAAGCAACTTCAGCAAAGTCTCAGGATACAAAATTAATGTGCAAAAATCACAAGCATTCTTATACACCAGTAACAGACAAGCAGAGAGCCAAACCAGGAATGAACTTCCATTCACAATTGCTTCAAAGAGAATAAAATACCTAGGAATCCAACTTACAAGGGATGTAAAGGATCTCTTCAAGGAGAACTACGAACCACTGCTCAGTGAAATAAAAGAGGACACAAACAAATGGAAGAACATGGCATGCTCATGGATAGGAAGAATCAATATCATGAAAATGGCCATACTGCCCAAGGTTATTTATAGATTCAATGCCATCCCCATCAAGCTACCAATGAGTTTCTTCACAGAATTGGAAAAAACTGCTTTAAAGTTCATATGGAACCAAAAAAGAGCCTGCATTGCCAAGACAATCCTAAGTCAAAAGGACAAAGCTGGAGGCGTCACGCTACCTGACTTCAAACTATACTACAAGGCGACAGTAACCAAAACAGCATGGTACTGGTACCAAAACAGACATATAGACCAATGGAACAGAACAGAGTCCTCAGAAATAATACCACACATCTACAGCCATCTGATCTTTGACAAACCTGAGAGAAACAAGAAATGGGGAAAGGATTCCCTATTTAATAGATGGTGCCAGGAAAATTGGCTAGCCATAAGTAGAAAGCTGAAACTGGATCCTTTTCTTACTCCTTATACGAAGATTAATTCAAGATGGATTAGAGACTTAAATGTTAGACCTAATACCATAAAAACCCTAGAAGAAAACCTAGGTAATGCCATTCAGGACATAGGCATGGGCAAGGACTTCATGTCTAAAACACCAAAAGCAATGGCAGCAAAAGCCAAAATTGACAAATGGGATCTAATTAAACTAAAGAGCTTCTGCACAGCAAAAGAAACTACTATCAGAGTGAAGAGGCAACCTACAGAATGGGAGAAAATTTTTGCAATCTACTCATCTGACAAAGGGCTAATATCCAGAATCTACAAAGAACTCAAACAAATATACAAGAAAAAAACAAACAACCCCATCAAAAAGTGGGCAAAGGATATGAACAGACATTTCTCAAAAGAAGACATTCATACAGCCAACAGACACATGAAAAAATGCTCATCATCACTCGCCATCAGAGAAATGCAAATCAAAACCACAATGAGATACCATCTCACACCAGTTAGAATGGCAATCATTAAAAAGTCAGGAAACAACAGTTGTTGGAGAGGATGTGGAGAAATAGGAACACTTTTACACTGTTGGTGGGATTGTAAACTAGTTCAACCATTATGGAAAACAGTATGGCGATTCCTCAAGGATCTAGAACTAGATGTACCATATGACCCAGCCATCCCACTACTGGGTATATACCCAAAGGATTATAAATTATGCTGCTATAAAGACACATGCACACATATGTTTATTGCGGCACTGTTCACAATAGCAAAGACTTGGAATCAACCCAAATGTCCATCTGTGACAGACTGGATTAAGAAAATGTGGCACATATACACCATGGAATACTATGCAGCCATAAAAAAGGATGAGTTTGCGTCCTTTGTAGGGACATGGATGCAGCTGGAAACCATCATTCTTAGCAAACTATCACAAGAAGAGAAAACCAAACACCGCATGTTCTCACTCATAGGTGGGAACTGAACAATGAGATCACTTGGACTCGGGAAGGGGAACATCACACACCGGGGCCTATCATGGCGGGGGGAGGGGGGAGGGATTGCATTGGGAGTTATACCTGATATAAATGATGAATTGATGGGTGCTGACGAGTTGATGGGTGCAGCACACCAACATGGCACAAGTATACATATGTAACAAACATGCACGTTATGCACATGTACCCTGGAACTTAAAGTATAATAAAAAAAAATTTTTTTTTAATTTAAAAAAAAATTAAAAAAATAAAAATAAATCCTAGCTCAGAGGATGAAGAAAGAAACAGCCCTAATCTTGCTGAGACCACAAGTGAAGCAATTTGACAGCATATGAATGTCAAAGAGGCTTACAGACAGGCGCTATGTAAGTTTACTCACATCTCTAAATACTGAAGTCATGTGAACATTCTCAAAATTTTCATGGGGAAATATAGCTGAAATTTGAAAACAGGAACAGGTAAGGGGCACATTAAATTTCATAAAAGACGTACAAAAATGACTCTTCAAATGGTATTATTCTTGAGCCTCAAATAACAAATAATCATAGAGCTGGAAAGAATCTTCAGGGCCATGCAACTTCCCACCAACCCATGTCCCTTTCATGGCATCCATCATCTGAGGTTGGTGTCCTAGCTTCATCCTTCACACTGAGCAGCAAGATGTTCACTATGCTGTGAAGCAGCCTTTACAGCATAGACAGAACTTCAGGTATCTGAAGGAACCCCTCAGGCTCCATAAGCTTTCTCTTCTCCTGCTTGGATGATCCCAACTGATTTATCCTCTCTTCCCAGGACATGTCTGAAAAATTGAACACCTCCTGCTAGGTTAAAACTGACACCTCTTCAGATTTTCAAAGTCCCATGTGTAGCTCTCATAACTGGTCACAATATTCTAGATATTTATCTACTTAGTGCAAAGTAGAATGAAACCATTATATCTTATCACACTTGACTTAATATAAAGTCTCCTAAAATGCTCATCACTATTTTCACATGACTATTATGAACATAGGTTTCTCCTATTCCCATTCTATATTTGACAACTTATTTTTTATGGAAGTGTCAACCTTTATGTGTATTCTGTTAAATTTCCTCTTGTTTGCTTTGATTTACAATTCAATTGTGATCTGACAATCCCTTCATCAAAAATATTAGTTATCTTTTTCAGATTTGTGTCATTCCTAAATTTGATCAGTATGTATTTTATATGTTCATCTAAGGCCCTCATCAAAATGGAAATCACTTTTTAGACAAACAACAATTAACTTTTTAGCCTGTTGAATACATAAATCTATGGGTGAGACCACAACAGAATGTCATTAAGGAATTCAAAATATGAAGCAAATTCTTAACCTTTGAAAGTTGGTGTCTTGGAAAGCCACTGTGTTGTTGGTCCACGTAGGCCTTGGTTCAACAGCAGAGAATAGATCATGGATTTAATTGTTGTGTCATTTTAAATTTTAACTATTGTTTTCCCAGAAGTTCTACTGACCAGGAACCAAATAGGTTACCTCTGATTAACACATGTAACCACAGCCTCCTTCAGAGTTGTTCACATTTGTTTTCCAAATTAGACAGGAAAAAGAAATTATTTACAGGAATTCAATTGGCCACTCACAAATCTAAACTGCACTAAGCCATTCTGTGGATCTGATGAGGAAAAACAAAAATAAGTTCTTTCAAAGTTACTATATTTCATACTGATTGGGCAAAAGCATTCCCCTTGAAAACCAGCACAAGACAAGGATGCCCTCTCTCACCACTCCTATTCAACAGAGTATTGGAAGTCCTAGTCAGGGCAATCAGGCAGGAGAAAGAAATGAAAGGCATCCAAATAGGAAGACAGGGAGTCAAACTATCCCTGTTTGCAGACTACGTGATCTTATACCTAGAAAACCCCGTAGCCTTGGCGCAAAAGCTCCTTAAGCCGATAAACAACTTCAGCAAAGTCTAGTGATATAAAAAATCAATGTGCAAAAATCACTAGCATTCCTATACACCAACAACAGTCAAGCTGAAAGCTAAATCAGGAACGCAATGCCATCCACAATTGCCACAAATATATATATACACACGTATACACACACACACACATACATATACACACACATATATACACACACACACACATACATATATATACACACACACACCTAGCAACACAGCTAACCAGCTAACCAGGGAAGTGAAAGATCTGTACAAAAACAACTACAAAACACTACTCAAAGAAATCAGAGAAGACACAAACAAATGGAAAAATAGTCCATGATCATGGATAGGAAGAAGGAATATCATTAAAATGGGTATACTGCCGAGAACAACTTATAGATTCAATGGTATTCCTATTAAACTACCAATGACATTCTTCACAGAACTAGAAAAAACTACCTTAAAATTCATATTGAACCAAAAAAGAGCATGAATAGCCAAGGCAATCTTAAGCAAAAAGAGCAAAGGCATCATGCTACCCAACTTCAAACTATACTACAGGGCTACAATAACCAAAACAGCATTGTACTGGTACAAAAACAAGAAGCATAGACCAATGGAACAGAATAAAGAACCCAGAAATAAGACCGCACACCTACAACTATCTGATCTTCAACAAACCTGACAAAAACAAGCAATGGGGAAAGGACTCCCTATTCAATAAATGGTGCTGGGAGAACTGGCTAGCAGTATGCAGAAGATTGAAACTGGACCCCTTCCTTATACGGTATACAAAAACTAACTCAAGATGGATTAAAGACTTAAATATAAAACACAACTATAGAAACCCCAGAATACAACCTAGGCAATACCATTCTTGATGTAGGGGCAGGCAAAGATTTCATGACAAAGATGCCAAAACCAACTGAAACAGAAGCAGAAATTGGCAAATAGGTTCTAATTAAACTAAAGAGCTTCTGTACAGCAAAAGAAACTACCAACAGAGTGAACAGACAACCTACAGAATGGGAGAAATTTTTTGCAAACTATACATCTAACAAATGTCTAATATACCACATCTATAAGGAACTTAAACAAATTTACAAGAGAACAACTACAAAAAAAACCATTAAAAAGTAGGCAAAGGCCATGAACAGACACTTCAAACGCAGACATGCAGCCAACAAACATATGAAAAAAGTTCAACATCACTAATCATTACAGAAATGCAAATCAAAACACAATGAGATACCATTTCACACCATTCAGAATGGCTATTACTAAAAAATCAAAAAATAACAGATTCTGGCAAGGTTGCAGAGAAAAAGGAATGCTTATATACTGTTGGTAGGAGTGTAAATTAGTTCAATCATTGTGGAAGACAGTATGGCAATTCCCTAAAGACCTAAAAAGAGAAATGCCATTAGACCCAGCGATCTCACCACTGGGTATATACCCAAAGGACCAGACATTGTTCTATTATAAAGACACATGCACATATATGTTCATTATTGCCCTATTCACAATAGCAAAGACATGGAATAAACCTAAATGCCCACCAGTGGTAGACTGGATAAAGAAAATGTGGTACATATACCATGGAATCCTATGCAGTCATAAAAATGTCTTTTGCAGGAACATGGGATGGAGCTGGATGCCATTATTCTTGGCAAACTAACTCAGGAACAGAAAACCAAATACTTCATATTCTCACTTACAAGTGGGAGCTAAATGATGAGAACACATGGACACACAGAGGGGAACGAAACATACTGGGGCCTATCGGACAGTGAAGGGTGGGAGGAGGGAGAGGATTAGGAAAAATAACTAAGGGGTACTAGGCTTAATACCCAGATGATGACATAATCTGTACAACAAACCCCATGACACAAATTTACCTATATACAAACCTGCACATGTACCCCTAAACTTAAAATAAAGGTTAAATAAAATAAAGCTACTATGTTCCAACTACTACTACTGATAATAGTCTGAGGGTGAATGGAAGGAGGAACTAGGGTAAATTATCCAAAAAACATGCAATTCTTCTTTGAAATTAGAAGGGTAAAAATCAGGATGGGACATATGTATTGGAAGTGCAGAAATACATAAAGTAGATTCAAACCTCAATCATTGTCACCTGTGAAAAAAGAAAAGAAAATGGCAAATTGCAAACAAAAAACATACTCAACATTGTTGATATTAGAAAATGCAAATTAAGACCCCAGTGAGATACCACTGTATACCTATTATAACAGCTACAATTAGAAAAAAAATTAAAACCTGACAACAATTGCTGGCAAGAATGTGGAGCAATCAGAATGCTCATAAATTGCTGCTGAGACTGTTTAAAATGGCACACAGCCTCTCTGACAAACAGTTTAGCACTTTCTCATGAAGTTAAATTGTATTTACCATATGACCTAACAATCCCACTCCTAGGGATTTGCCCAAGAGAAATAAAAATGTGTGTACACACACACACACACACACACACACAGAGAGAGAGAGAGAGAGAGAGAGAGAGAGAGAAACAAAAATCATTTTTTTCTGACAGCTTCAAAGTAAAGGCTAAATTTTTAAAGCCAAGAAAGAAAATATTTAAAGTTAGCATTTCCAAACATCTGTCATCTGGACTCCAGGCTATTTGCCCTGGTGAAAGTCCTCATCTGTGCACAGGTTTGCAGGTCTCCACGTTTGTCTCTCAGAATCGATTAGAATTGTGATGTGCTTTGCAATCTCTGGCCAGCAATTTCTCCATGTGTCTGCTACTGTTTGCCCTTGCAGGAGCCAGTTCACTGTTTACAACTCACCATCAAGCTGAAAGGATGCTGCCCAGGGAACAGGAAGTGGCCAAGGCGCTGGAAGGTTTAAATCCTAACCCTGGCTTCTGAAATGAGGGGGCCCAGAAAAAGTCAGATTCAGAAATTTTCTTTACCTTAGTAGGGAATGAATAACTATTTTATGGGACTCACAGGAAAATATATACAATAGTATGCCAAATTATGGTAATGCTTTCAAAATGCAAACCACTATACATTTTAAAGGTATAAAGGCATTCCTCAAGCTAAATTTCACCTTTCTTTCAGCCTTTCTCTGGATCGCCAACTCATGTGTAGCTTCTTTAGTAGATGCGGATAACTCTCAGCTTATGTACTAGAATATGGCTAAATAATAACAGCAGCATGGGTCTTACATGTTCTATGTGCTTTACATGTATTATCACACCTAATCTTTGCACCATCCCTAGAAGGTGTAACTACTTCAACCATTAGCATCCTCTTTTTAAAGGAACAGAAACTTCTGGTCCATTTCAAAGACTACTTTCCACTTTCGCCTGCTGGAAAAATGAGACATTTTTCTCTGATCTTCACTGGAGGACCTGCTAGGGCTCCTGAAGGTAAAATGTAAAAAGGGTGAAGGGGCCCCCTAAGACAGCACCCCCTGGAATTTTTCTCTCTCAGACTGGTCCACACTGAGCCTCCAGCAATGCAATTATAGTTGAGATTTTTCTTTTCTTTTTTTATTATACTTTAAATTCTAAGGTACATGTGCACAACATGCAGGTTTGTTACATAGGTATGCACGTGCCATGTTGGTTTGCTGCACCCATCAACACGTCATTTACATTAGGCATTTCTCCTAATGCTATCCCTCCCCCCGCCCCCTATCCCCCGACAGGTCCTGGTGTGTGATGTTCCCCGCCCTGTGTCCAAGTGTTCTTATTGTTCAATTCCCACCTAAGAGTGAGAACATGTGGTGTTTGGTTTTCTGTCCTTGTGTGATAGTTTGCTGAGAATGATGGTTTCCCGCTTTATCCATGTCCCTACAAAGGACATGAACTCATCCTTTTTATGGCTGCATAGTATTCCATGGTGTATATGTGCCACATTTTCTTTATCCAGTCTATCATTGATGGACATTTGGGTTGGTTCCAAGTCTTTGTTATTGTGAATAGTGCCACAATAAACATACATGTGCATGTGTCTTTATAGTAGCATGATTTATAATCCTTTGGGTATATATCCAGTAATGGGATCTCTGGGTCAAATGGTACTTCTAGTACTAGATCCTTGAGGAATTCTCACACTGTCTTGCACAATGGTTGAACTAATTTACACTCCCACCAATAGTGTAAAAGTGTTCCTATTTCTCCACATCCTCTCCAGCATCTGTTGCTTTTTGACATTTTAATGATAGCCATTCTAACTGGCATGAGATAGTATCTCGTTGTGGTTTTGGTTTGCATTTCTCTGATGGCCAGTGATGATGAGCATTTTTTCATGTGTCTGTTGGCTGCATAAATGTCTTCTTTTGAGAAGTGTCTGTTCATATCCTTTGCCCAATTTTTGATGGGGTTGTTTGTTTTTATCTTGTAAATTTGTTTAAGTTCTTTGTAGATTCTTTGTAGATTCTGGATATCAGCCCTTTGTCAGATGCAACCCGTGGCTTTTTTTGCTTTCCATTTGCTTGGTAGATCTTCTTCCATCCCTTTATTTTGAGCCTACATGTGTCTCTGCACGTAAGATGGGTCTCCTGATTACAGCATACTGATGGGTTTGGACTCTTTATCCAATTTGCCAGTCTGTGTCTTTTAATTGGGGTACTTAGCCCATTTACATTTAAGGTTAATATTGTTATGTGTGAATTTGATCCTGTCATTATGATGTTAGCTGGTTATTTTGCCCATTAGTTGATGCAGTTTCTTCCTAGCATCGACAGTCTTTACAATTTGGATATTTTTGCAGTGGTTCGTACCAGTTGTTTCCTTCCATGTTTAGTGCTTCTGTCAGGAGCTCTTGTAAAGTAGGCCTGGTGGTAACAAAATCTCTCAGCATTTGCTTGTCTGTAAAGGATTTTATTTCTCCTTCATTTATGAAGCTTAGTTTGGCTGGATATGAGATTCTGGAATGAAAATTCTTTTCTTTAAGAATGTTGAATATTTCCCCCACTATCTTCTGGCTTGTAGGATTTCTGCTGAGAGATCTGCTGTTAATCTGATGGGCTTCCCTTTGTGGGTAACCCAACCTTTCTCTCTGGTTGCCCTTAACATTTTTTCCTTCATTTCAACCTTGGTGATTCTGACAATTATGTGTCTTGGGGTTGCGATTCTTGAGGAGTATCTCTGTGGTGTTCTCTGTATTTCCTGAATTTGAATGTTGGCCTGCCTTGCTAGGTTGGGGAAGTTCTCCTGGATAATATCCTGAAGAGTGTTTTCCAAATTGGTTCCATTCTCCCCGTCACTTTCAGGTACAACAATCAAACGTAGATTTGGTCTTTTCACATAGTCTCATATTTCTTGGAGGCTTTCTTCATTTCTTTTTGCTTTTTTCTCTAATCTTGTCTTCTTGTTTTATTTCATTAATTTGATCCTCAGTCACTGATATCCTTTCTTCCACTTGATCAAATTGGCTATTGAAGCTTTGTGCATGCGTCATGAAGTTCTCGTGCCACGGTTTTCAACTCCATCAGGTCATTTAAAGTCTTCTCTACACTGCTTATTCTAGTTAGCCATTCATCTAACTTTTTTCCAAGGTTTTTACCTTCCTTGTGATGGGTTAGAACATGCTCCTTTAGCTTGGAGATGTTTGTTATGACCAACCTTCTGAAGCCTACGTCTGTCAACTTGTCACAGTCATTCTCCGTCCAGCTTTGTTCTGTTGCTGGTGAGGAGCTGAGATCCTCTGGAGGAGAAGCCGCACTCTGGTTTTTGGAATTTTCAGCTTTTCTGCTCTGGTTTCTCCCCACCTGTGGTTTTATCCACCTTTGGTCTTTGATGTTGGTGACCTACAGATGGATTTTGGTGTAGATGGCCTTTTTGTTGATGTTGATGCTATTCTTTCTGTTTGTTAGTTTTCCTTCTAACAGGTCCCTCAGCTGCAGGTCTGTTGGAGTTTGCTGGAGGTCCACTCCAGACCCTGTTTGCCTGGGTATTAACAGCAGAGGCTGCAGAACAGCAAATATTGTAGAGCAGCCTATATTGCTGCCTGATCCTTCCTCTGGAAGCTTCATCCTAGAGGGGCACCCACCCGTATGAGTTCTGTCGGCCCCTACTAGGAGGTGTCTCCCAGTTAGGCTACATTGGGCTCAGGGACCCACTTGAAGAGGCAGTCTGTCAGTTCTCAGAACTCAAACGCTGTGCTGGGAGAACCACTGCTCTCTTCACAGCTGTCAAACAGGGACATTTAAGTCTGCAGAAGTTTCTGCTGGCTTTTGTTCAGTTATGCCCTGCCCACAGAGGGGGAGTCTATAGAGGCAGTAGGCCTTGCTGAGCTGAGGTGGGCTCCGCCCAGTTTGTGCTTTCCGGCCACTTTGTTTACCTATTCAAGCCTCAGCAATGGCAGATGCCCCTCCCTCACCAGGCTACCACCTTACAGGTAGATCTCAGACTGCTGTGCTATCAGTGAGCAAGGCTCCATTGGTGTGGGACCTGCCAAGCCACACATGGGAGAGAATTTCCTGGTATGCTGGTTGCTAAGACCATGGGAGAAGTGCAGTATTTGGGCAGAGTGTCCCATTTTTCCAGATGCAGTCTGTCACAGCTTCCCTTGGCTAGGAAAGGGAAATCTCCTGACCCCTTGCACGTCCTGGGTGAGGTGATACCCCACCTTGCTTTGGCTCACCCTCCATGGGCTGCACCCATTGTCCAACCAGTCCCAATGAGATGAAACAAGTACCTCAGTTGGAAATGCAGAAATCATCCATCTTCTGCGTCAATCACGCTGGGAGCTGCAGACCAGAGCTGTTAGTATTCGGCCATCTTGGAACAGAAGCCCTCTTTTTTTTTAATTTTTTGAGACAGAGTTTCACTCTTGTCACCCAGGTTGGAGTGCACTGGCACTATCTTGGCTCACTGCAACCTCCGCCTCCCGGGTTTAAGCGATTCTCCTGCCTCAGTCTCCCAAGTAGCTGGGATTACAGGTACATGGTGCCCACCACCACATTCGGTTAATTCTTATATTTTTAGTAGAAACAGGGTTTCACTATGTTGGCCAAGATGATCTCAAAACCCTGACCTCAAGAGATCCGCCTGCCTCGGCCTCCCAAAGTACTAGGATTACAGGTGTGAGCGACTCTGCCCAGCCAGTTCAGGTTTTTCTACTTCAGTGCTAGTTCCCACAGAAGTTTCTGCTCTATTAAGTTGTGATTTTCTGTATCTGCCTGTCTGTCACTCCAATTACCAGGGGCAGTGATTTGCCCTGTGACTTCATTTCTCTGATGTATATAAGAAGAGTTGTTGATTTTTAGTTTGTTCAGCTTTTTTCTAGTGTGAAGATGGAAGTGATGATTTCCAAGCTCCTCACATGCAGAACTAAAATCATCTCCATTTTAAAGATGAAATTAAAGGAATCTGAGGGGAGGGAGAATCATGGTGGATGGGAGGCAGGATTAGATTGTGCTCTGTACAGAGCAGCATATGGAGGCTTGCACTGTGAATTTTAGCTCCAGATTGACTGCAAGAAAAAACCAGCAATCCTGAGAGGACCCACAGACCTTCTGAAGGAAGCAGACTGCTCCTGCAGAACCCAGGAGATAACCCAAATACTGTGAGTGCCCCAATTGTGCAACTGGAAAAGGGAGGTCCTCCTCTCCCGAACACACACCCCACTGGAGAAGTTGAAGGTTTGTTTGTGAGAGAAGTTTCAGACTTTACCTGGAGCTGAGTCAAGTTAGAGACCTGAGCCAAGAGAAATTCAGGGGTAGAGGAAGCAGCAGAAAGGCCCTGCGAGCTCTCCGGGTCCCCAAGCAGCCCATTGCTGCCTGGCACCACAGGGATCCATCTGGAGGACAGCCAGAGGAGCAGGGGGTAAAACTCCACAGAGAGAAGGAATTCTCTAGGTGAACTTTGTAACAATATGAACAGGGTAAGAATCCTCCTGGCCAGAACTCGTGGGAGGGCACAAATCTGAATCCAGCTGGCAGACTTCACAGGCTGGGAAAGAACTAAAGCCTTTTTCTTTTGCAGCTGTGAGGCGGAAAGCTTCAGGCAAGTTTTCAAGCCCATCTTGCCCTCCATCTGGAAACAGAACCGGGGCTGTTGTTGGGGTCACAGTGTGAGTGAGACCAGCCCTTCAGTTTGCATAGGAGCTGGGTGAGGCCTGTGACTGCCGACTTTCCCCTACTTCCCTGACAACCTCCATGACTCAGCAGAGGCAGCCATAATCCTTCCACAACTCTAGTGACCTGGAAATCTCACCCCCATCTGCCACAGCAGCTGAAGCAAGACCCACCCAAAGAGAGTCTGAGCTCAGACAGGCCTAGGCCAGCTCCCCATAGTCCTTCCCTACCCACCCACCTTTCTGGTAGTGGAAGACAAAGTACATACAATCTTGGGAGGTCTAGAGCCCTGCCTACTGCCGGTCCCTCTCCACATTGCTATAGCTGATGCTTTCTGCAAAGTGCCACCTCCTGGCAGAAGGCCAACCAGCAAAAAAATAGAGCATTAAACCACCAAAGCTAAGGACCCTCATGGAATCCACTGCACCCTCTACCACCTCCAGTGGAATAGGCACTGATATCCACACCTGAGAGACCCATAGATGGTTCACATCATAGGACTCTGTGCAGACAACCCCCAGTACCAGCCTGGAGCCAGGTAGACTGGCTGGGTGGCTAGACCCAGAAGACAGACAACAATCACGGCAGTTTGGCTCACAGGAAGCCACGTCCACAGGAAAAGGGGGAGAGTACTACATCAAGGGAATACTCTGTGGGACAAACAAAGAAATCTGAACAACAGCCTTCAGCCCTAGACCTTCCCTCTGACAGAGCCTACCCAAATGAGAAGGAACCAGAAAACCAACCCTGGTAATATGACAAAACAAGGCTCTTCAACACCCCCAAAAATCACACTAGTTTACCTGCAATGAATCCAAACCAAGAAGAAATCCCTGATTTGCCTAAAAAAGAATTAAGGAGGTTAGTTACTAAGCTAATCAGGGAGGGACAAGAGAAAGGCAAAGCCCAATGTAAGGAAATCCAAAAAATGGTATAAGAAGTGAAGGGAGAAATATTCAAGGAAATAGATAGCTTAAAGAAAAAACAATCAAAAATTCAGGAAACTTTGGACACATCTTTAGAAATGTGAAATGCTCAGGAAAATCTCAGCAATAGAATTGAACAAGTAGAAGAAAGAAATTCAGAGCTTGAAGACAAGGTCTTTGAATTAACCCAATCAAACAAAGACAAATAAAAAAGAATAAGAAAATATGAACAAAGCCTCCAGAGTCTGGGATTATGTTAAATGACCAAACCTTAGAATAATCGGTGTTCCTGAAGAAGACAATTCTAAAAGCTTGGAAAACATATTTGGGGGAATAATCGAGGAAAACTTCCCCAGCCATGCTAGAGATCTAGACATCCAAATACAAGAAGCGCAAGGAACACCCGGGAAATGCATCACAAAAAGATCTTCGTGTAGGCACATCGTCATCAGGTTATCCAAAGTTAAGACATAGGAAAGAATCTTAAGAGCTGTGAGACAAAAGCACCAGGTAACCTATAGAGGAAAACCTATCAGATTAACAGCATATTTCTTGGAAGAAACCCTATGAGCTAGAAGGGAGTGGGGCCATATCTTCAGCTTCCTCAAACAAAACAATTATCAGCCAAGAATTTTGTATTAAGCAAAACTAAGCATCATATATGAAGGAAAGATACAGTTATATTCAGACAAGCAAAACAATTATCCGCCAAGAATTTTGTATTCAGCAAAACTAAGCATCATGAAGGAAAGATACAGTTATATTCAGACAAGCAAATGCTGAGTGAAATCACCATTACCAAGCCACCACTACAAGAACTGCTAAAAGGAGCTCTAAACCTTGAAACAAATCCTGGAAACACGTCAAAACAAAACTTCGTTAAAGCATAAATCACACAGAACCTATAAAACAAAAATACCATTGCATAATGAATGCAATGGTATCTCATATTTCAACACTAACGTTGAATGTAAATGGCCTAAATGCTCCACTTAAAAGATACAGAATTGCAGAATGGATAAGAACTCACTAACCAATTATCTGCTGCCTTCAGGAGACTCACCTAAAACATAAGGACTTACGTAAACTTAAAGGGGTGGAAAAAGGCACTTCATGCAAATGGACACCAAAAGTGAGCAGGGATAGCTATTTGTATATCAGACGAAACAAACTTTAAAGCAACAGTGGTTAAAAGAGACAAAGAGGGACACTATATCACGGTAAGAGGCCTTATCCAACAGGAAAATATCACAATCCTAAACATATGCACCTAACGCTGGAGCTCCCAAATTTGTAAAACAATTATTAGTAGACCTAAGAAATGAGATAGACAGCAACACAGTACTAATGGGGGACATCAATACTCCACTGACAGCACTAGACAGGTCATCAAGACAGAAAATCAATAAAGAAACAATGGATTTAAACTACACCTTGGAACAAATGGACTTAACAGATACATACAGAACATTTCATCCAACAACCACAGAATACATGTTCTATTCAACAGCACATGGAACTTTCTCTAAGATAGACCATATGATAGGCCATAAAAGAAGCCTCAATAAATTTAAGAAAATTAAAATTATATCAAGCATTCTCTTAGACCACAGTGGAATAAAACTGGAAATCAATTCCAAAAGGAACCTTCTAAACCACACAAACACATGGCAATTAAATAACCTGCTCCTGAATGAACACTGGATCAAAAACAAAATCAAGATGGAAATTTAAAAATTCTTCGAACTGAATGACAATAATGACCCAACCTATCAAAACCTCTGGGCTACAGTAAGGCAGTGCTAAGAGGAAAGTTCATAGCCTTAAACACCCACATCAGAAAGTCTAAAAAGCACAAACAGGCAATCTAAGGTTGTACCTCAAGGAACTAGAACAACAAGAAAAAAACAAACCCAAAACCAGCAGAAGGAAGGAAGTAACGAAGATCAGAGCAGAACTAAATGAAATTGAGACGAACAAACAAAAAAATACAAAAGATAAATGAAACAAAAAGCTGGTTCTTTGAAAAGATAAAAAAAACAAAATTGATAGTGAGATTAACCAAGAAAAGAAGAGAGAAAATCCAAATAACCTCACTAAGAAACAAAACAGGTGATATTACAGCTGACACCATTGAAATACAAAAGATCAGTCAAGGCTACTATGGACACCTTTATGCACGTAAACTGGAAAACTTAGAAGAGATGGATAAATTCCTGGAAAAAATAAAACCGTCCTAGATTAAATCAGGAAGAATTAGATACCCTGAACAGACCAAAAACAAGCAGCGAGATTGAAATGGTAATTTAAAAATTAACAACATAAAAAAGTCCAGGAACAGACAGAGTCACAGCAGAATTCTACCAGACATTCACAGAAGAATTGGTACTAATCCTTTTGATGCTATTCCACAAGATAGAGAAAGAAGGACCCCTCCCTACTTCATTCTATGAAGCCAGCATCACTTTAATACCAAAACCAGGAAAGGATACAACCAATAAAGAAAACTACAGACTGATATCCCTAAAGAACATACATGCTAAAATCCTTAACAGAATGCTAGCTAACTGAATCCAGTAACATACTGAAAAGATAATCCACCATGATCAAGTGAGTTTCATACCAGATATGCAGGGATGGTTTAACATATACAAGTCAATAAATGTGATATACCAAATAACAGAATTAAAAACAAAAATCACAGGATCATCTCAATAGATGAAGGAAAAGCATTAAACAAAATCCAGCATCCTTTTATGATTAAAACTTTCAGCAAAATTGACATACAAGGGACATATCTCAATGTAATAAAAGCCATCTATGACAAACCCACAGCCAACAAAATACTGAATGGGGAAAAGCTGAAAGCATTCCCTCTGAGAACTAGAACAAGACAAGGATGCCCACTCTCACCACTCCTCTTCAACAGAGTACTGGAAGTCCGATCCCAAAGCAATTAGACAAGAGAAAGAAATAAAGGGCATCCAGATCAGGAAAGAGGAAGTCAAACTGTCACTGTTTCCTGATGATATGACAGTGTACCTCGAAAACCCTAGACTCCTCTGAAAAGCTCCTAGAACTGATAAAAGAATTCAGCAAAGTTCCCAGATACAAAATTAATGTACACAAATCAGTACCTCTTCTATATACCAACAGCAACTAAGCAGAGAGTCAAATCAAAAACTCAACCCCTTTTATATTAGCTGCAAAAATAAATAAATAAATAAACAAATAAATAAATAAATAAATAAAAATACTTAGGAATATACCTAACTGAGGAGGCAAAAGACCTCTACAGGGAAAACTACAAAACATTACTGAAAGAAATCATAGCTGACACAAACAAATGGAAACACATCCCATGCTCATGGATGGGTAGAATCAATATTGTGAAAATGACCATACTGCCAAAAGCAATCCGCAAATTCAATGCAATCCCCATAAAAATTTCACCATCATTCTTCACAGAATTAAAAAAAAAAAATTCTAAAATTCATATGAAACCAAAAAGAGCCTGCATAGCCAAAGCAAGATCAAGCAAAAAGAACAAATCTGGAAGCATCATCCTACCTGATTTCAAACTAAACTATAAGGCCATAGTCACCAAAACAGCATGGTACTGATATAAAAATAGGTCTGTAGGCTAATGGAACAGAATAGAGAACCCAGAAATAAACACAAATACCTACAGCCAACTAATTTTCGACAAAGCAAACAAAAACATAAAGTACCCCCTTTTCAACAATTGGTGCTGGAATAATTGGCTAGCCACATGTAGGAGAATGAAACTGGATCCTCATCTTTCACCTTAAACAAAAATCAACTGAAGATGGGTTAAGGACTTAAACCTAAGATGTGAAACTATAAAAATTTAGAAGATAACATTAGAAAAATCCTTCTAGACATTGGCTTACTAGGATTTCATGACCAAGAACCCAAAAGCAAATGCAGTAAAAACAAAGATAAATGCAGTAAAAACAAAGATAAATAGTTTAATTAAACTAAAGAGCTTTTGCATGGCAAAAGGAACAGTCAGCAGAGTAAACAGACAACCCACAGAGTGGGAGAAAATCTTCATAATCTATACATCTGACAAAGAACTAATACTCAGAATCTACACAAAACTGAAACAAATCAGCAAGAAAAAAAAAATACCATCAAAAAATGGTCTAAGGACATGAATAGACAATTCTCAAAAGATACACAAATGGCCAACAAACATATGAAAAAATGCTCAACATCACTGATGATCATGGAAATGCAAAACAAAACCACAATGCGATACCACCTTACTCCTGCAAGAATGGCCATAATAAAAAAATCAAAAAACAGTAAATGCTGGCATATATGCAGTGATCAGGGAACACTTCTACACTGCTGGTGGGAATGTAAACTAGTACAGCCACTATGGAAAACAGAGTGGAGATTCCATAAAGAACTAAAAGTAGAACTACCATTTGATCCAGCAATCCCACTACTGGTTATCCATCCAGAATAAAAGAAGTCATTATTCAAAAAAGGTATTTGCACACACGTTTATACCAGCACAAATCACAATGGCAAAATTGTGGAACCAACCCAAATACCCACCAATCAATGAGTGGATAAAGAAATTGTGGGGTGTGTGTGTGTGTGTGTGTGTGTGTGTATATATATATGAATAATGGAATACTACTCAGCCATAAAAAGGAATGAATTAACAGCATTTGCAGTGACCTAGATGAGATTGGAGACTATTATTCTAAGTGAAGTAACTCAGGAAAGGAAAACCAAACATCATATGTTCTCTCTGATATGTGGGAGCTAAACTGTGAGGACACAAAAGCATAAGAATGATACAACGGACTTTGGGAACTTGGGGAAAAGAGTGGGAGAGAGGCAAGAGATAAAAGACTACAAATAGGGTGCATTGTATTCTGCTCGGGTGATGGGTGCATTAAAATCTCACAAATCACCACTAAGGAACTTACTCATGTAACCAAATACCACCTGTACCCCAATAACTCATGGAAAAATAAAATAAAATGGAAAGAGAGAGAAAGAAAAGAAAAAAGAAAAGGAAGGAAGGAAAAGGAAAAGGAAGGAAGGAAGGAAAGAAAGAAGGAAAGAAAGAAATTAATAGAGTCTGAGAGAAAGTTAAAGTGGAATGGTTCTTGTTTTTCAATAGGTTACCCTGATTTCTCTCAGCCTGTGCACTGAGTTCTCATTGTCTGGGCCAAATGTGTTCTTCAAGAGCTAGTGACACGCAGACCCAGCTGGTTCATTCTACCCTTCACCAAACTAACAAGTCTGAAACTTCAATATATATATACACATGTATAGTATATATCCCAACAGATAAATACTATACATGTGTATGTATGGTAATAGTTTTTTACTTTGCTTTGAAATTTGTAGATGTATATTGACAGAGTATTAAAAAAGGACATTAATTTTATCAAACCATGTGCTGTTCCTACTAGTATGAAAGGCCAGTGTCCTTCTCTCAGCCCATACTCTATAGTTTACTTCCAGTTTGGTTCCAGAGGTTTCCCAGAGTGGGGACAGCCCACTTTGGGGTCTTGACAGCAGCAGAGTAAAGGAGAACCCCAGGTCACAGAGAGAAGATTGTAAGCAAGGTCTGCTGGGACAGGAATGACAGTGACTGGGAGAACCCCTAGACTCTGACAATGCAATCCTGATAGCTGCAATGATGTGGTCCTGAAGCTCAGGACTAGATTCAGATGTGGTACTGAAGCTCCTGAAGCTCAGGCTCTGGTCCCTGAAGCTCCTACACATACTCAGAAATGTGGAAGCTTTGCAGTCCTGGGATGCCAGAGAGGACCCAGCTACTGGTAATCCAGGCCTTATAAATCACAGTATGGTGAGAAGTAGGAAAATACCATTCCACCTATTTTCTCTCTCTAAAATTATGTGCATGCAGATGCATCTGTGAAAAAGAGCATTCCACATTCTTAGTGGTATGTGAGTATGGATAAGAGCACATGCCCTGAGTCAGGCTGCCAAAGAAGGAATCCAAGCTCTGCGATTTGCTCCTTCGCTACTTGTGAACATTCGGGCAAGGTTTTTGTTTTGTTGTGTTTCTATCTATTCTAAACTGCAGTTTCCTCATCTATATAATAGGAATAGTGAGATGAGCAAAGGAAAAGTGTTGGTATGTGCTAAATGCTCAAGTGAAGTATTATCTTTGATATTCTTCTTGTTGAATTCCCACCAATGTTATTCTCTGAAATGGAAATGGTCAGTTTTACAGAATATGCTTTCTCTTATTACCTAACTTCAGAGGGCAAGAGGTTTTAACACCCAACACTTTCCTGAGAGTTTCATAATTTCTGAAATAGATGACTTAAATTTTCCCCCTATTGTTATGACATACAACAAAAAGCATTCCCCAATTGTTATGACATACAACAAAAAGCATTCATCCATATACCTCTTGGGGTAGAAGCTAAGACACTGAGGCATCTGTGTGTAGATAGAAGTGTTCTGTGGTCCAGACAGACTGCAGGGAGGAGAACGTGACCAACGGCCATATTCCCTGTGATAGGACCTGTCCTAGAACACTGCCTGCCACCGAATAACTTCTAAAAATCTGCTAAACTCATGAAATCCTTGAAAGCAAGAGGAATTTTGTAGAAACTTGGAGACAGCTGAGTTTCATGTCTGGGCTAATAACAGGAAGAATCCAAGTGGTAAGAAAAGATAAGAAAGGGAGCCCCAGGAACTCACAGCACTGTGGGAAAACTCCTCTCCTACAGCTCTGAAGTGTGTTTGGGTAAAGTTTAACTTAACCTCTGATACTGAATTTGGAAAATCACTGAAGTCCACAATATCATTATTTCAATATTGGGAATCATTAAAAGGCTTTCAGCTATATATATATATATATATATATATATATATATATATACACACACACACACACACACACACACACACACATATATGCATGTATATTTGCATATGTGGTGATGATCACCATCCTTTCCCCTAAACCCCTCTAAAATAATAGCAAAGGGATTTCACAAAAGCAAAATCCTTCTAGACAGAGAGAAGTAGACAGGAGACAAGAGTAGAAAAGAGAGGTCAACAAAAGTATGGAATCTGGAGGTGAATAGACTGGAGAAAGCGGAATCCTAAGCCTGCTGAAAAACCTCACAAGAATTCTTGCCTGGCAGAACCTAGAAAGGCCTTAGAATTGGAGATACCAAGTGTCTTGATTATAGGGTATGGGCAGGGTTACCAACTGTCCTGGTTTGCCTGAGAATGAGGAGTTTCATGGTACACAGCAGAATTTTCAGTGCTAAAACCAGCCGGCTAGGTAGTGAGTCACCCTAGTTGTGGCTGGGGCATGCAAACAAGAGAACTGGTTGAAAGTCCAAACCCCACATGCCTCCCAATAGCCAAGCAACCATCTTCCCCTTATACAACTTAGATAAAACAAAAGAAGTTTAAAACAAAAAAAAAAAAAAAAACCTCATCAAACAGTCTTGACATTCACACTTTCTATATACAGATGTCAATTTGTAAAAATGAAAGGGCCTCTCTCTTAGCAACAAAATGTAAAGAATCCTTCAAAACTTTTCTCATGGATATAAAATATACAGGTTTCTCATCATTTCTTGGCAGCAACAAACATCAGACATCGTGTTTTCAAATACCTGTTCTCTCCAGTTGGATACATTTTTATTTGGGAATACAAAATGAAATCCTTTTAGGGTACACTATATCCAAAATTCTCAGACATGCAGAACTCCATTCAAATTCTGCAGAGTTAGAATATTTAGAGTGAGGCCAGAAATCTGTCATTTTTTAAAACACTTCATATGTTCTTTTCATCAGTCAGGTTTAGAAATCATTGGATTAACAAACGTTCATATGGAAGCCAGGATAGATATATGTTGTCAAGGCCTCTGGGATATACTATGAGGTGACTGAGTAATCTGACATTTAGGCCAAGATCCCTGGGAACATGGAAATATGATCCTAGAGCTCTCCACCAGCTGCTGTCTTCACCAGATACCCCTCTTGGTGATATAGTTCAGCAGATCTCACCATCATGATGTTGACTCTTGCAGAGAAGGGTCTATACCCTACAATGCCCAGTCTGCCCAGACAAGCTGAATTCTGAGAAATGTGTTTCATCAATTATCTCTGCCCTGGTAAAAGCCAGAACCTTCTAAGGACCAGTGATATAACTCACTGCAAGCACCCTACTAGACTTTGAGGAGGGACAACCTAGTAGGAAGCGGTAAATATGTTCTCAAAGCTATGCAACTCTGCTCTGCTGAACTCTGTGGAAGGTGGCCTTGACTTTCTCCATCAGTCATTTTTAAAAATAAACACAATTGGGCTTTACTTTCCCCTCAGTCCATTAGAAAGCATTGACACCTAAAGGAGACCTGTGTCCAAATGGAGACCACAAAATGAGGAATAGCTCTTACAACAATACCTCTTCCTGAAGAGAAAGAGTAAACAGAATGGACATACTCAGTGCTATGTGGTATAAGGAAAACCTCTCCTAAAAATATCTAGTAAGGTACTCTAAAAATTCCCACTGGGGAATTAAAAAAAGCCTACATGTTAATATAAATACATTTGTTTCCCAATAAGTTTTCATCATTAAACATTTTTTAAAACACTAAACATTTAAAAAGTATCAAAACATTAAAATAATGAGCCATTGAAAAATTCCTCCTGAGATTTGCTATAAATATTGGTTCTAGATCTTGATATCTTGCTGCCCTTATTTCATCCATCAAGGTAGGTCATGTGTAGGAACAAGCACCTTGTTGTCCATGCACTTATGAGACAAAGGAATATCTGGATTATCTATGAAAAACCTGGTGTATTCACAATCTACATGTTTTTGTTTCCAAATTGTATAACTGTATCAATTAGGATGACTTACAAAGCCACTTTCATAGTCTTAATCATCCCTGCCTTTCACTCAAAAGCTACTGCTACTATTATTTACTACAAAGAATAAACCCACCCATGTACATTCATAAAAGAATGTTCACATCACAGGTGTGCTGTGTTTCTGTTATTCTTTTTCATCAGTCCTGCCACTCAGACAGGTGTTCAGTGGATCAAACACTCTAAAGAAAAACTATCTTCTATTAAAGCTATGACCCATAGGTGAGAGTCATAGGAGAGTCATAATTTGCCAGTTGGTAAACATATCAGTTCTTCATGCTCTTTAGTATCCCTTGAGCTATGGCCACTTGAACTGAAATTATTCATCAGTGTTGGCTTGTAAGTTTCTCTATCATCCAAGCCACTTGGTGGCTAGCAAGTAACGCCCATTGATCTTTGATGAGCTAGAGTTAAACAAGTGGCAGCAGACAAGTGATGAGAGGCTGATGGCCTTACCTCTTACTGTTAGATTATGATTCAGGTAGCCAGACATAATACGCTAAGAGTGTAGGAGCTAAGTGGCTATGATTCCATGTTTTTCTCGGGTAGGAGGCCAAGGAGGCATAACATGTGGTTTTTTGAAGGTCGCTCGACCTAAGTTACTAATACTATCCCCAAGCCAACCAGCTTGCTGGAAAGTGCGGCAGGGAACTACTGATCCTTTCTTTTCACCATTCACTAGAGGACTGAAGACCTAGAATACTTACTCCTATTGCTTCATTGTTTAGTGAATGCAAAAATACTTCATTGTCTCAACAGAACTGACAGCACACTTCAAACCAATCTGAAACATGTTGGTGTTGGAAAAGGCATTTTGTTTCTGCAGAGTTGACACCATTAAGGAATACATAAGTTGGCAAAATAAAGTAATTGTTAAAGTTATTTTATTTTTACAATTTTGCAACTTGTTAAAATTTCAAAAAGTATCTTAAAGCTCACAATTTAATTTGAAAAACACAAAGAAAAGGTATAGTATCACAGGAACAATGCTCAATAGAAATATAATTAAATGATAGAAATGAAAATGTAAACATAAGTATCTTTCCAAAAATATCTCTAAAAGATAATCAAAGCACTAATATTATTATTTACATTTCTCTATCCCCTTTTCTATAAGAAGCTCAGTTAATTACTGTGCTTCCTTAGTTTCTACACACTACTATAAATTAATCTTATTAACCTCTTTCAATACTCAGCACCTCATCCCAAGATTAATATATATCCTCACTTGGAAACAAGTTTCTAGTGTAAAAAGAGCCACTATTGAGCCTAAAAGGAAAAGTACAATAACTAAAATGAACAATTCCTGGACAAGCTTAACAAAAGACTGAAGATGACAGAGGAAAGAGTCGTTGAACTTGAAATAAATCAATATAAATCATATAATCTGACAAACACAAAGAAAAAATTTTTTAATGAACCAAGCCTCAGTTACTTGTGGGATGATATCAATTCTACCATACATGTAAATGGCAATATCAAAAGGAAAAAGAAGAGAATAATCAGATGAAAAAATACTTAAAGATGTAATGGCTAAATATATTTCCAATTAGGTGAAAAATATAAATTTATGTATCTGAAAAGCTTATCCAATTCCCCAATCTGACTAAATATAAATAAAATGACATCTAGGCACATTATAGTCAAATTGTTTAAACTGAAAGTTAAATAGAAAATCTTGAAAACAGTCAGATGAAAAAAATGACATTACACACAAGGGCACAACAATATGAAGAACAGCTGAACTCCCATCATAAAGGAGATCAGCAGACAATAAAACACCATATTTAAATTACTGGAAAAAATCAACAAGAAATTTTATATGCAGTCAAAACTCTTATTCAAAAATGAGGGCAACATTTTTAAAAACCAGTATCAGATGAACAAAAACTAAGAGAATGAAATGCCAGCAAAGCCATACTGTAGGAAATGCTAAAGGAGGTTGTTCAGGCTGAAGAAACTTGACACTAGATAGACACTCAGATAAGTAAGAAGAGCACCAGAAATGGTACATAGGTGAAAGGCAAACATAAATAAATATACATTTTTTCACTTTTAATCTAAAAAATACATATTGCTGTTGAAAGCTAAAAGTATAAAACTTTATTGGGGATTTATAATAAATGTAGATGTAACATGTGACAACAATTTCACAAAGAATGAGGTAAATGAAATTATATCATAGCAAAATTACTATATTTTATGACAAGTAATACAATATTAACTCTAAGTAGACTATATAATAAGTTAAATATGCATATTGTAATCCTTAGGATAAACACCAAAAATACACAAAGATATACAGTTGAAAAGCCAACACAGAGGGCTGGGCACAGTGGCTCACACCTGTAATCCCAGCACTTTGGGAGGCCGAGGCAGGTGGATCACCTGAGGTCAGGAGTTCGAGATCAGCCTGGCCAACATGCTGAAACCCTGTCTCTACTAAAAATACAAAAATTAGCTGGGTGTGGTGGCACATGCCTGTAATTTCAGCTACTCAGAAAGCTGACGCAGGAGAATAGCTTGAACCCGGGAGGCAGAGGTTGCAGTGAGCTAGGATCGTGTCACTGCACTCCAGCCTGAGCAACAAGGGCAAAACTCCATCTCAAAAAAAAAGAAAAAGAAAAGAAAAGCCAACGCAGGAATTGAAATACCTAAAAATATTTAATTAAGCAAAAAAGAATATAAAAAAGAAACAGAGAAAGAAAGAGAAACAGAATAAATAAAAAACAACAAAATGGTAGACTTAAATTCAATCATAATGATAATTGCAATATATGAAAATGGACCAAGAAAAAGGCAGTGATTTTTCAAACTGGAAAAAAATGAAAAGCCCAACTCTATATTGACCACAAGATTCACACTTTAAATATGAAGACACATACAAGTTGAACATAGAATTATAAAATTATATATATATACCATGAAAATACTATTAAGAAAGCAAGAGTGTCTGCATTCTCTATTAATATCAGACAAGATAGACTTTAAGCCAAAGAGTATTGCTGGAGATGAAGTGGGACATTTCATAATATAAAAGGAAAAATTACTGAGGCAGACACATTTAAAAATACGTGTGTATATCTAATAACAGAGTCTCAAAATATATGAAAAAACTCAAAAGAACTAAAAGGATAAATAGGCAAATTGACAATAATAGCTGGAGATTTGAAAACCTTTCTCAGTAATTGATAGAATAAATAGACCAAAAATTGATAAGGATATAAAAGGTCTTAGCAACACCACACAATGCCATAACCCAAGAGACTACTACCCTGCACAACTACAGCACACACAAGCACACATTGGATCATAAAGTCAGACCACATGCTGAACTAAAAACAAGTCAACAATTTTAGAAGATTAAAATCTTAAAGAATATCTTCCATAGTAGCAATAGAATTTAACTAGTCATCAGTATCAATAAAATATCTGTAAAAATACTCAAGTATTTGGAAAATAAACATACTTTTAAACACATAGATTAAACAAAAACATAAGTGCCAAATTGTTTGAAATAAAATATAATGTAAATACTACATTCAGAAATGTGTGCCTGTTAGCTTAAGGAGCACTTACAGGGAAATTTATGATTTCTAATGCTTATATTTATTAGAAGAAAAGAAATATTTAAAATCAGTGACCTGCCAGGTGCCATGGTTCACACCTGTAATCCCAGTACTTTGAGAGCCTGAGGCAGGTAGATCATTTGAGGCCAGGAGTTCAAAACCAGCCTGGCCAACATGTTGAAACCCTGTGTCTCTATTAAAAATGCAAAAATTAGCTGGTTGTGGTGGCAGGCGCCTGTGATCCCAGCTACTCGGGAGGCTAAGGCAGGAGAATCGCTTGAACCCAGGAGGTAGAGATTGCAGTGAGCTGAGATCCAGCCATTGCACTCCAGCTGGGCAGCAGAGTGAGACTCTGCCTTATACATAAATAAATAAATAAATAAATAAATAAATAAATAAATAAATAAATAAATAAATGAACTAAATTTATACTTTAAGAATCTAAATGAAGAAAAGGTTCTACTAAGTAATATAGTTTTTTTAAAAAACAGCTAAAATCAACAAAATACAAACTAAACAAAATTAACAGAGGTAAAAGTTGACATTAATACTGATACAAACGTTTAGTAAGACAGGCATGAGAGAGAGGGAGAAAACTCAGATGATCAGTAATAGGAAAGAAAGGGGATATCACTACAGATCCTAGAGATATTTAAAAGGTAATAAAAATATTTTTAACAATTTTGTGTTAATAAATTGGAAAAATGAGGTGAAAAACAAAATTTACCAAAACTGACTCACAATGAAATAGAAAAATTTTTATATGCATATTTAGTTTTCTATTGCAGCTATAATGGATATTTAAAACCACACCTATTTACTGTTTTCTGAGCCAGAAATCTCAGCTAGGTCCTCTGCTCACTCTGCTCAGTTCCACCCAGCTAAAATCAGTGTGTTGGCTGGAATGGGCTTTGATCTGGAAGGTCTAGGAAAGATTCCACTTCCAAACTCATTCAGATTGTCAGCATAATCCAGTTGCTGGTGGTTGTAGGACTGAGGTCCCTACTTCCTTGACACACAGCCTTTTTCATCTTCACCCCAACAATTCTTTTCATGTTTTGAAATTGACCTCTTCTACCACATCACTCTGACTTCAATGAGAGAAAGTTCTCTACTTTTAGGAGGTCTTGTAATTAGATTGGACCAACCTGATAATGCAGGTTAATCTCCCTGTTTTAAAGTTTATAATATTAATTACACCTGCAGAGTCCATTCTGTTATGAAATGGAACTTATTCACAAGTTACAGGGTTAGGCCATGGAGAATTTTGGGAGGGATGCTATTCTGCCTAATACAATGTACTTAAGGGAGATAGATAGATAACAGAGATATTGGTATATCAAGGAAATCTTTACAAATTAAAACTCTTATTTAAAACTTTCAGAAAGAAAATTCCAGGCTCCACTGGCTTCATTGGTGAACTCTATTAGACATTTAACAAACCAACATATACTAATCTTATGCAACAAAAATATTCAGAAAACTGAGGGACAAAGAATACTTCTTAGCTTGTTTTATAATCATAATTCCAATACTATAACTTCATGAAGGCATTAAGAGAAAATCATAGCCCAATATCCATCATGACTAATGCAAAAAAAAATACTTAACAAAATATAATCAAGCTTAATCCAGCTATATACAGAAAGGACAATATATCATGACCAATAGGGTTTATCTAAGGAATGCCAGTTTAGCTAAAAAAATCAATCTACATAATCCGACAAACTAAAGTAGATAAAGCACACAATCACATCAACAGATGCATAACAAGCATTTGACAATATTCAACACCCTTTTATATTAAAAACAAATTTTCCCATCAAATGAGAAATCAGATTTGTTCAATATAATAAATAATATCTATACCAAAACATAAAAACATAGTAACAAAACCCTATAGCTAGCTTCACACTTAATAATAAAAAAAAGGAAGGCCTTCCCTCCTAAAATGGGGAACAAGATAAAGATGTCCGCTGTCGTCACATCTACTCGATATTGTACTCGTTGTTCTATTTTATTCAATAAGATATGCGGAAAAAAAGAAAGTCTTTAGAAAGGAAGAAATAAACTATCTCTATTTGCAAATAATGATAGTTTATGTTGAAATTTTTATGGAATCTTAAAAAAACTAGAAATAAATATAGCAAGGCCTCGGGACACAGAGTCAGGACAAACGGATCAGGCTGGATACAGACCCCACCTATAATTAATTAATCTAAATTTCATCAAAATTCAAAAAATCCTCACCAAAAAGGCACTATTTAGAATATGAATATATAGGCCACCAAATGGGAGAAACTTTTATTTGTATATCTATCTGACTTGACAAAGGACTAAATTGAAGATGAAAGATCTCTTGCAACTAAACAATAAAAACAAATCCCCCAGATGGATAAAAGGTTAGAATACACTACTCACAAGGGAAGATATATAAATGGCCAATAAGCACATAAAAATACACTAAAAACCATTCATCATTAGGACAATTCAAATTTAAATCATAATGAGATACCAGAAAACACTCATTAAAGTGGCCAAAACTAAAAAGACCATTGACATTACATGTTGTTGAAGATGTGGAGCCACTAAAACTCTCTCATACATTGCTGGTGAGAATTGCGGGTCCTCCCACTTTGGCAAAAGATTTGATTGTTTCTTATAAAGCTTAATATATCATAAAAAAGAACAATAGTAAAAACATTTATCCCAGAAATTTTACTTTTAGGTATTTACCCAAGAGAAGTGAAAAGATATTATCATAAAAAAGAACAATAGAAAAAACATTTATAGCCTTATTCATAGTATCCCCAAACTAGAAATTACCTCCAAGTTCACAAACAGGATAATGAATTTTAAAAGTATAGTAAATTGATTTTAAAAGTATCATATTCAGTAATAAAATGGAATGAATTATGGAAACATGCAACAACATGGATGAATCTCATATGCATTATGCTGAACAAAACAAGCCAGACTCAACGAGAACATATTTTTTTGTTCCACAGTATGTTCATACTGCATGTTCTACAGAACTATATAAAGTTCTAGAACAAATCAAACTCTTTTATGGTTAAGTCATTCTGCAGGGCTGAGTGAGAGAGGAGACACAGGAAAATCCCACAGCTAAGCCGTGATTGGTCAGTCTGTCCAGGAGAACCCAGGGATCTCAAATTCAAGTCTCACCAAAAAAGTTTACTGCATAGGTAGATTAGGAAAAACCATGAAGGAACACTCGGGGTGATTAGAAATGTTCTATATCTTTATAGTGGTGTGTGTTACACAGATTTATACATTTGTCAAAATTCATTAAATTGTTCACTTAAGATTTGTACATTTCAATGTATATAAACTATCAAAAAAACTATAACTAATGAATGAAAAATGCTAAAGATCTATGTAATTCTGAATAATTCTCAAAGATTTAATCTTCACAGGCTGTAGTATCCTTGGTAATAGACTGACCTACTAAGATGATTCCCACAGAACCTCTGAGCCACATTAATTTAAAAAAGGAGAAAACAGTTGGAAAACCTTTAATCTATATAAGAACTTTTTTTTGAGGTGGCCCAGCTGCTTGTACTTAGCGAGTTGAGTGGGCAAGAGTAGTTTCAAGAAACCTATTCTTCAGCATAAACATACATTTCCTTCCTGGAATATCATGGTGAAGAAAGGATTTTCCAATTCCAGTATAAGCTTAGAATGGTGGCAGAAAATTATGATAAATTTGCAGTTTCAATAGAAAAACACTCTTATACCACAAAAGTGAATTTTTGCTATAGGTTAAGTTTCCTTGCTATCCTCCACTTTGTTTTACAGAAGAAAAGTGGATACTTGAGCAATTAACCCATATGGAGCAAGGAAGAATTTCTCATTTCTCTAAAGTCAATTATGGATTTTCTGTTTCTGTAAAGGATGAGGAATACATGTCTATTTCTCAGAAAGATAGAGGGATGATCACTGAGGATGGATATAATTAGGAATTCAACAATAATGAAGTACAAAAATGCCATGTACTTTCCATAGCCAAATAAAACAGTGATATTTAGACTTTAATTCTTTGCAATTTGATTTTGTGTACAGCATGGCTAACTTTAATATATAACTAATGGTTTTTAGCTCCACTTCATCTTCAGCCTACATCTATAGTCCTTCTTCAATCCTCCTCATCTTTAGTCAAACAATTTTTTTGGCACTCTGCCCCATGCTTTGGGTAGATATATTTCTTTGAATTTTCCTCAATAGTTAGAAGACTGCATTTATGAAGTGACCCCAAAAGCTTGTGGATAACAAAATGGAAAAGTAAGCATTTAGTCAGAGACAATGAATTCCACTTTGGTCCTGTAAGAGAGTATGTGAACCTGCCAGAAATTATAATACATAGAAGTAAGCCATTTTTAAAACATTGGCCCTTTTCAAATATTCAGTTTAGTTTATGCAAGTTTATTTTATAAAAAGAAGACAGGGCCAATTTTCCTTTCTTCTGAACCAAATGAATGACTCAAATTATATGAATAGCTATCTCATTCTTTACACCACCAATTTATATCTTCTTGCGGTATCAAAAGTAATAGAGGAAAGAACATGGGTTTTCTAGACAGAGAGATCTGACAGAAATTTTACTCTATCCTAGTAGGAAAGTTATTTAGTTTTAATAAGTTCAAGTGATTACGCCTATAATTAGGGTAAGAGTGACCGCTAGGATTTTTAAATATATTTGTAAATATTTTTGTAAAATATATCCAAACACACATATGATTGTTATATATTATTTATACATATAGAAATTGTTTTATACATACACACAAATAAAATGAAATCTAAGTCACGGGGCTTGGCACAGGCAAGGCACTGTATAAACTAGAATTTGTTCAATGTGGCTCCTGAATCAAATGACAATTTGTTAACCAGAGTCTTGTCCTCAAGTTATGAGAACTGTTATTTCTCATCTCATTTGGCCCTCAGGATTTATGTATACACTGAATGAGAAGACACAAATGACCAGCTCCTGCATTAGAGTGCTAAGCCTATCACTTGGGACACTTACCAATGCTATTCCTGGTTATTTAGGTTAGAAAGGAAATAAAGATGTCAGAGATTATCATTGTATATTATTTTAGTAATTACTATAAAAAACAATTAACCCTCATTTTCCCTCAATTCAGAAAGAAATACGCTTCATAAAATATGCACATATCAAAGATAACTACCTTGAACAGAACACCAAGTTATTTATATAGATACATCAAATGCTTTTTAAAAGACCTTACATGATTTTTAAAAGGCTTCTTTAAGAAAATATAAGAAGTAAATTGGGAAATAAGCAAATACATTAAAAAGCTCATTTTGTTTCACATCAACAAATGAACTAAATATTTTTAAAAGCAGAGAAGAAATCTCTTATTTTATGAAACCATAAAATGAGGTTTTGCTTGTGAGTCATCTTCTACAGACCTAAGTAAAAAAATATTTGGGACATACATTTAAAATGATGATGTGGTTCAGTCTTTAAATGAAAAAAAAGTCAACTATTTATCTTATTGAATTGTCATATATCAAAGTCACATGAAATGTGATTACCATTCAGAAATATCAGTGCTGAAACATTGTTACTTTAAAATATTCAGAGTAAGCTTATAGTTTTTATCCTATCTATTATTACATATTTTTGAAAATCGATAATAATGGAGATGGGTTCATAACAACAATTTATTAGTTAAATTGAATTAATGTATGTGCTTTAATTAAATATGCCAAAAAAGTCTTTGATTTCCTAAAACGTACATTACTCATGACAGCATTTGGAAATTTTAAATTTCAAAAACTTATTCCAATGATTTAAAAATACATGATAAATATGACAATAACTCCATCCACAAACAAATTAATTTCATTTTACCTAATTTTTATTTTAGTTCTTCATTAAAGTTTTGACTAAAATAGAAAATCACAGTGCCTACTACATAGTTGGTGAACATAAAAAATAATTTTAACTATTTCCTAAAATATTAATACAGTTCTGTAATATTTTAATGACCTTTCTGAATATTCTAAGCAACTCCTGTAGGAAAGCAAAATTAATATATAGTGTGGTTACATTTTTCATAATTTATTTTGATTGAAAAATATCAGTGCATATATAGAGTTGATTTTATTAACAATCTACTTTATTTTTCAAAAATTCTTGGAAATCTTTTTTATTGTGTAAATTTAAGATGTACATGTTTTCATATACATATACATAGTGAAGTGTAATGATCTACTTTTAAAGTCTGCAATTAATGTTTACTTATAATCACATATGATTAATTTAGCCAGTTGGCTCCTGGCAGTATCTCCAGTAATAGAAAATTATCATAAACCAATATATCTTGATTGCAACAGCCTGTACCTTTATTGTCTGTTCAGATTCTTTTCACATCAGGTCTATAATGAAAAGCTAAGTCACAAATAGAGGTATTAGAAGACACACAAAGGGGCCACTGTTCCCTGGCACAAATCAAATTTTCAATAACTCATAGGTAATTTGAGGACTTCCCTTATATAATCCCCCAACAAACAATTAAATTCCATAGATTTTTCATTTAACAGTCCAGTAAGGGTTTCTTAATATACATAACCCATAAAATAAATTAAAAGTAAATCGAAGCATATGGTTAAAGTCCTTGGTTCATGAAGAAACCAGTTAGAAATGCTGAAGCCCGAATTAATGTCAAATATTTATACTGTTGGGTTTGGCAACAGAGGTGGGTTCTCAGGAGAGAGCACATTCCAAATGATGTTTTCTATTCTCCTCTCAATCCCATTCATAAAATGCCTTTCTGTTACACAGTAGGATCACTGTTTGATTAATATACACAAGCTGATGTTTAACGTTAACTGGTAGTACATAGAGACGAGAATTATCACTCATCTTTACTTAAAAACAAAACTTAAGCAAGATGTTTAAGCAGAGGTTACTTCTGCACCGGAGTCCTTTGCATTTCTCAAAGGAGACAAACCTAAGAATGTGACTGAAATGGGAAATCGGAGAACAAATGGGCACATAACACAAGAAAGCTCAGAGGGGGCTGTCTCCAAAACAGAGTAAACCAGTTGTGTGGACAGTGATGCTGGCATAGCTCAGGGATATGCCAAGCCCCGATGTGTTTGCTATTTTCTGCTGATACTGGGAGCCTAACTGAAGAAACGGGACTTTGAGGAGCCTAACATTGGCTTCTCTTTCTTTAATGCGCCCTTAACCAAGCGGAATTCGCTCTATGCCGACTCCAGTGGGGAGCCTTCAACCCCGAATCTGATCTATCTGCCTTAAATCCGTGAGTTTTCACCGCGATCTCAAACCCCGGATGCCAAGAGAGGAGATCAATGCCAACACGAGATTGCATGCTCCTCTGACTTTTGTTTGCTTGGGTTTTCATTTTAGACAAACACTCTTATCCTCATTACAGAGCCTAGACAGATTGCGAATAGCCCGATCCCTCATCAAGACAGCCCCAATCACAGCCACACAGAGCGCAAAGAAACCCAACTCTGTTCCCAGGGTCTTGTCACAGAGCCGCATCTCCGCGGGTGGCCGCCTAGACCTTCCCTTACATTGAACTGTTTGTGCGCGGAGCAAGGGGAAAAGCATCTCTTTCAATTCCTCCCGAGGCCACTCTTTCTTTATGGACCCACCTGCATGGGCGCTTCGTGTCTCATTGTTGACAAATGTCCTTTCTCTCTGGCTAGGACAGCACTGGTCCGGGCTTCCGGTCAAGCGTGCACAGTCCGCGCGCTCCCCGCTCCACACTCAGCACTCTTGGGGTTCGCTAACCGGCTCCAACATCAGCACCGGAGCTGTCCTCTCCTGGCGCCGCACACGCGTACTGCCGGGGAGCCCCGTGCGCTCCTGGGAGCTGTAGTCTCACCCTGCGGGGCTTCCCAGCAAACAGGCGAGCGGTGAACTACACCTCCCGGCAAGCAAGCAAACTCTTAAACAGGCTCGATCCGCCAGTCCGGCTCGGCCGCGGAGCCTCCCTACTCCTTTCGAAAAGCTCCTGGGTTACCTCTCCCAGTCTCCCCTGCCCTTTTCCTCGCCAGGGGCAGGCGAATGTGACCCCAGCTTATCTCAGCTGGAGATTTTTCTTTGCTAACTATCGCCTTCGGGAGTAGACTGTGATTTCCTGATTAGGAAACAACACTACCTTGTGCTAATTTCCAATGCAAACGAAGCCAGAGCTGGTCTCTGGGACTCTCCGCCCTACCCCCTCCCTATCTGAATCGGGAAAGTTTCTACGTTTCCTTAGGCAGAGTGGGGCAGTTTTACAGTCTCATTCAGCAAACGTGGGGGAGAAAGACGATGAATGGTACACACATAAGGAAAGTGGTTTATCCGCATAATTGCATTGAGAAGTCGCGCGCGCGCGTACACAGTCACACACACAACCCGCACACCAAAGTGCGTGAAAGCGAGATTTCTGGCTAAGCACCCCTAAGGAACTCCCTTCGCCTGCTTACCTTTCCATACAGCTCCATTACAACTCGAGGTTCGGAAATTCTCAAGTGACCTCGCTACAAAGGAGGTTAGGGCTCTACGTAGGAAGCGGGGCTAAAATGAAAAGGCACAACACAATAGAAGGGGTAGGAGTGGCGTCTGGCGGAGAGAAAAAGGAGGGACGTGGAGAAGACAGCTGATTTCGATGGAGGGCTTCTTTCCTCTAGAGGGAAAACGTAGAGTCTTCAAGCGGCAGCTGCAGAGAAAAGGCTGAGTCTCTTAGGAAGTGCCAAGGGCGCGATAGCACTGGGCAGCCCCTCCCCAAGCCCTCCCCCAGGCACCTTCCGCCGTCATTCGTGCGCACACACAGCCGCTGGCCGCGGGCTGCAGAACTGAGAGGGCACTGGGTTATTTACCCAGAGCAAGCCACGTAAAATGAACACATTCATCACTGGAACCCCGTCTCACAGAATGAGATGGGAGACCTCTATCAAGTTATCCTGTCCTTTCTTTAACACAAAGTCATTCCTTATATTACAACTATACTCCTCCCAGATTAGTTGAAAAAATGGTTTTGAAATCTAGGACTGTACTTTCGTTAGGCTTACCCTTTTCCTGTCAGTTGACTGATAGGTTTGACTATCCATGTGCTCTGTAACTATCTAGAAACAGCCCTCTCTACTTAAAAGTAAATGTTGATCATCCAGCAAATGAGCCCTGCCTTGGCATGAAGTCAAAATTATAATGGAGACAGAGTGAAAAAGGAATGATTGTGATATTGGCATGGATGTATGAAAGGAATAACTGGAATCAGCTTTGAACTTCGTTGTAGCAGTAGAACAGAGGTTCTAAAACTTAAATGTACTTGAAAATCTGTTGAGACGGAGGTTAAAGTTAAAATTTTTAAGCCACAGGTAGAGATTGATTCACTACATCTTTTGAGAGGTCTGGAAATTAGCAATTTAAATAAACACCCCAGAAATTCTGATGCAAGTGGTTCCTTTGCCATAATCTGAGAAACACTGTCTTAAACGAATCTATGCGTAACACTTTTCCAAAGATGCAAGCTTCAAAAGTGTCATGGTGTGGACTCAATAATGCAACAGTCTCATATTGGGAACCTACCATATTCAATATTTCCATAATTTTAGTTGATTGTATTATTTAACAACTCTATAATCTGTCTTCTAATCTTGCAACTAGTGAGAATGTAATGCAACATCACCTAGGTAATTAGTTTTTATAACTATTCAGAAAATACATTTAAGCCAGGTGTGGTGGAGTGTGCCTGCAGTTATAGTTACCCTAAAGGCTGAGTCTGCAGGATCATTTGAACCGAGAAATTCGAGGCCAGCCTAGGCAACATAGTGAGACACCCCCATCTGAAAAAAAAAAAAAAAAAAAAAAAAAAAAGACATACATTTAAAAATATAAACCTCATAGTTGAGAGTTGTTTGATACTTAGAGAAGTTTCATGTAAATTAGCTAATAACAAAATGGAAAGTTAAAAGGAAATCCAATATCAATATGTAACACAGTAGCACCTTATTAGAAGTACAGCTTCTGCAATTTTAAAAATTAAGATGTATCTAAAGATGCATCTCTTTAAAAATTGTTTTCAAGAGAAATGCCAGCAAAATAATCCTGACATTTAAATGTATATAATTGTTTGGCATTTAATAATACTTACTGTGTTTTTTGTACTATCATCACTTTCTGAAATTCTCTGAAATTCTCAGTCTGATATAGAACATATTTAAACATTATAAATATTTACCTTACAAAATTACTATTCTTTGAGAAGGTTATGCCTTCTCAACATTTCACTAAAATTATATACATCTTCAGATTTTTTAGTATGTCTTTTATTTGTGGAAGAACCCATGAAAATTTAGTTTAAAGCTGGAGTTTTTAAAAAAAACGTTGGGGGGGACTTAATTCTGTCCTGTTTATAGTGCCTTAGTTGAGAATTTAAGGTGTGCAAAGAGGAAAAAAAAATCTAGTCAGGAGTCAGATAAACCAAGAAAAGTGGACTGAAGCTGACTATCTAAAATCAGAGCAGGAGCACAGTAGCTTTGCTTGAAATCAGGTCACCATCCACGAATTTCATTCCTAAGGTCATTAAATGGCTGCTTGAGCTCCAGCTCTTACATCCACATTCCAACTAGCAGGAAGGAGGAAAGGTGAAGGGCATTTCTCCAACACTTTATGTATACCACTGCTCTTATATGCCAGTTCCTTAAACTTAATCTTATGACCATATCTTTTACAAAGGAGGCTGAAAAATGTGATCTTTATTCTGAGTGGACATGTGCCCAGGTGAAAATCACAAATTCTGTTACAAACAGGTTTTCACGGTGTTGACCAGGCTGGTCTCAAACTCCTGGCCTCAAGTGATCCTCCTGCCTCGGCCTTCCAAAGTACTGGGATTACAGGCATGAGCCACCGCACCTGGCCCTTCCATAGCCTTTTAAAAAGACTAGTACACTAAGAAGGGATCTTACAGATCATGTAGCTTATTTCTTCCATTTTCTGAGTACAAAATTAGATCCCAGAAAAGTGAAATAACCTACCTAAAGCCCCACAAGTCACCCAGTGCTGTTACAAATATTGGAAAAAGACAACTATTTTGAGAGTATATTGCAATTTACTAATATAATCAAATTTTAAGTGTATCACCTATTTTCATTATCGTTAGGTTTATCTATTATAATTTAAAATGAGGAGGGTCAAAAAGACAAGACACCGTCTTCATCCTTAAGGGGACTACAAACTAATTCTGGAGACCAGATAGATAAATTGGTAACGTGACAATAATAAAAGACATCAGTGGCAGAACAGTGCCTGATTAGCTGCCTATCCACTCTTATCAGTAACTGCTTTAAAGACTTATAGGAAAGAGTAATCAGATCAATGATACTCTCTGGGAAAGTACATTGTACCCCTAAATATGTTCAAAAAGATCATCTGATTATAAATGTAGAATGAGAGACATAGACTAGAAGATCTTCAAAGGAACCTAAAGATCATTTTGTTCTTCTTTCTTAATTTGCAGATAAAGAAATAAAGACCCAAAGGTGAGTAATGACTCACATAGCATCACACTAATTATCATCAGAAACAGAACTGATATACAATTCATGTGACTTCCAGTCCAGAGTTCTTTGTAAATATATAATATTTCAACAATCACTACTTTGGATGTGGGCACTTATTTGCTGTCTCATAACTTGACCGTACTTTTACTAAGAAATCATTAAAATTACCAAACATTAAAGTATAAGTCAAATACCTCATTCAGAAAGATATGCAATCTGATAGTTATCTCTCCTTTGCTGGTTGAGAAACAGGGTATAAGATCTAAGGATAATTGATTATACTTTCTTCTTCAAATAAGGTGTTGGAAAATATTTTAAATTTTATTATTTAAAAATTTCAACATATTAATTAAGCTATAGAACCAAAGTTTTATTATTTTTGCTAATTAAAATTAAATTTAACGCTACTATCCACATGTTAAGATGGTCATAAAATCCAGTATCAACTGATTTGGCAGAAGTAACATAGGAGTTTGTCTTTTCTTTCTCCTTAGATGGCATAAGAACCCCGAAGCATAGGCTGGATGGGAAAATGGTAGATGCCAGGTATCTCTCTCATCTTTGATGGTTGCTAATATGGCTCTTTTTAGGTCAACGTGGCTCATTTGCATGCAGGTAGCTCCATTCTCCTCATGCAAAGCTAAGCCACAGAGATCCTGATGGAAGTCCAAAGACCACAGGCACATAGTGTATCAGTTAGTTTTGCTATGCAACAAGCAACCTCAAAACTTAGTAATTTAAACAACCACGTTTTTAGTTCATGATTCTGTGGGTTGACAATTGGGCCTGGGCTTTCCCGAGCAGCTCTTTCTGCCTTGATTTGTATCATGTTGACAGCTAGAAGTCAGCAAAACAGCTCTGCTTCTTGCAGATTGTCTGGCTGTTGGCTGGGGAATAGGACAGGAACAGTTATATATGTCTCTGATCTTCCAGCAGGGTATCTCAGGTTTGCATACATGGCAGCTTTGTAAGGTTACATGAGAAAAATCAGAGACATGCAAGGCCTCTTAGAGCCTAGATTCAGAACCAGCATAGCAAAATTTCTGCTGTATTATATTGGCCAGAAGACGTCATAACTCAGCTCAGATTCAAAAGATGGAACAATAGACTTCAATTCTTGATGGAAGAAGCTTCAAAATCACATTAAAAAAAAACTTGGATACAGGAAGATATGGAGAATGTGACCACTGTTGCAACCTACCGCATCCAGGCAAGCATCACCATGGAGGCTCTACCACTTCAGAGGCTGTGCATTCTGATGAGCCCCGGCCTCTGCTTCTGAAAACCATAAATCTCACCACCTTCCTGGTTTCAGGGTTCTATCAACCTCATAGGGCACCTCTTTAATCACAGTACATCTGCTGATTAATTTTCTCCTTGAGAAATACAGTTTAATTATTTACATGGAGCTAAACCTTTAGTAACAAAGATGTATATGGGAAATTCCCTCCAGCATACCATTCATAGTGGTTTGCTTCTCTTTCTGGCTCTTAGCTACATCAGGAAGGTAAGTCTTCCTGGACAGAAGGATCAGAAGCCTGGTCATCATTACTGCAGAAAGGGAATATCTTTCATTCTTCCATGAACTCCCTACAGAAAAAAAAAAACAAAAAAATAAAAACCCAAAAAACAAAAACGACTCCGTCATTTCTCAATAGCCATTCTGTCACAGCACATTTTCATTTAATCTTCTTGGCACAAAACTCATAAGAAACTTGAGTTAGGATTATTAGTCATTCTTAAAACAAATTTTTGTAGGCAATATTTTGTCCACAAAGCATTATCTGTGTCAAATAAATATGACCACTCACAACTTATTTTTTTTCTATCTGTTCCTTTAGCTTGTTTATAGTCTGAGTATATATGTATTTCTTAAAGAAGGATAGCATATCATTATAAAGTACTCATTTAATTCTAGTTCAAACAATTATAGTTGAAGTACACTTTATATAGTCATGATTTTTGGAACATGCATTTTCTTGATTTATTAGGTAATGAACCCTACATAAAAAATAGTTTTCCTTTATAGTAACAAAAGCCTCTTCACATAGAAGCTTATTAAACTCTTAAAAGTCACACTAAACACAAATTCCCTAGTACCATAGATGAATATCATGTCTTTATCATGTCTTTAAGAAGGCCAGAGTAGAAGGAGAAGGAGAGTGTGAAAGTTGTGCTTATCTGAGACTTACTTTATACTAGGGCTGTGCTAGACACTTCACTGGTTTAAATTAATGTTTACACTAGCAAGAAGTAATTATGATTGCCTTCTGTATTAACAGGAAAAGAGGGCATGGTCAAACTGGGTAATTTGTAGAGAATTTAATAAAGAGACTATTTACCATGAGCAGTGTTAGTGGAAACACAGAGGGCGAGTAGAGTACCCTGGGAATATAAACAGCAGAGAACTAGTGAGAATTTCTAGCCAGAAGGGTCAAGGCCATGAAAAACAGAATCTACTGAAAAAGCTGTTGAAAATGGAGTCTACGGTAGAAGGAAATGACCAACACTCCCACCGGCTGTCTCCTGCTGACTCCCCATTGGCTGAACCCGATCAGAATCCAGAGCCTCAGAGTCTGTTGATGCAAACCAGACACTCAGCCTCCTAAGACAGAGCTGTGTAGAGAAGGGAGAAGGAGGCAAACCAGGAGACATCAGCATATTTCCCCTGCATCCCCCCATTTTAAAGATGAGCAAGTTGAGAGTCAAAGAAAATAACTGCAGGAGGTCACCAAGGTAAAACAGAATGTAAAATCAGATCTTTCTTGTTCTCTTTGAATAATATGTGTTCACTACCCTATTGAGTTTGGTAAAGAGAAAATATGTATATATATTCACCATAAAGAGTATTTTCCAAACTAGTTCCATCCCCCACCCCAACCCCGCCTTTAACTTCCACATCCATGTCATCACTAGGACTATCCAGTGAGAGATGGTTACTTTTATCATCACATTTTAATGGGACCCTTTTATAACCTCTATGTTTAATACCTTTCCTCTTACACTGCTTTTATTTCCTAATATGAACAATTCCACTAATGTTTTAATTAATTGTCAACAAATATCTATTAATTGCCTAATATGTACCACAGCTTTTTTTTTTTTTTTTTTTTTTTTTTTTTTTTTTGACACTGTAGTAGAGGATACAACTGATGTCTATATAGACATGGTCTGTACCTTTAATTGGTTATACTCTTGTTTCTGTTTTTTGTTTCTTTCTTCTTTCTTTTTAAAGCACTATATTCTCCAGGAGACCAGGGATCATTTCTGACTTATTTGCTACTTTTTAGCAGTACCTGTAGCAGTACCTGGAACAGTGCCTAGCACATAGTAAGAGTTCAAAAAATATTGTTGGCCTAATGAATAATAGTTTTAAAATACTGGAGATCAAATGTGATGAAACTCATAAATATGTGACACAGATAGTGAGGAGTTTGGAAGCATGGGAAGATGAAGGCCAGGAATAATTACAAAGACAGAGGAAGCGTTTTTGAAAATGGAGATACCCAGAGGAGCATTGAAGGGTGAATTGAGTTTAATAAATATATGAGAGAAGACTTGAAAACGTTCATGGAAATATGGGATTAAGAGATAAAAATAAAAAATATAAAATTCATTTCTCAACATAAACTTCATCAAATTCAATAAACTTTTGTAAGCTATGATATCAGCCATTTAGTTCATCCCTAAAGAATTAAGATTCCTGGAAATCTAACCATGTTAATGCAATCTTTTTTACATTATTAACTAAAATGGGTGCCTTTTAAAGCTTTTTTTAAGATTACGAGATCAAAGTAGTCAGGAGATCATAACAGGACTGCAAGGTGAATGCCTAATGATTTCGCATTTAGACTCTTACAATATTGCCTTATTTGATGAGAGAATGAGTTAGGACCATTGTTGTAATGGAGAAGGACTATTTGGTGAAGTATTTCCAGATGTTTTTGTGCTAAAATTTTGGCTTTCTCAAAACACTCTCATAATAAGCAGTTGTTATTGTTCTTTGGCCCTCCAGAAAGTCAACAAACAAAACGCCTTGGGCATCCTCAAAACCTGTTGCCATGACTTCTGCTCTTAGTTCACTTTTGCCATGACCTTTGCTCTTGACTGGTCCAATGGCTACCAAGAGGTAGCCATTGAGATGTCTATGGTGTTGGCTATTGTTTCTGTTGTTAATCGTTGATCTCCTTCAATTAGGACAAACAAGATTAATTTTTTTCTTGCCAACTGATGTGGATGGTCTGCTGTTCATCTCCAACATCATCTTGTGCCTTATCTTCAAATTGTCTTTTTCCTTCTTAAAAAGAGTTATCCATTTGTAAACTGCTGGTTTCTTTGGGACATTGTCCCCATAAAATTTTCATAAAGCCACAATGATTTCACCATTCTTCCACCCAACCTTTACTAAAAATTTAATGATTGTTCTTGCTTCAATTTTAGCAGAATTCATGTTGCTTCTATAGGGGCTTTAAAAAAATTAATGTCTTATCCTTCTTAGTGCCTCAAACTAGACCTTGTTCAAACATGTTAAACAAGTTAGTATGAGTTTGGTTTGGTGCAAAAAAATGTTGAAGTCTATACATAGCTTTTTCATAACACTTATTTTCCATAAACTTTTTGAAGATCCCTTGTAAATGGTAAGGGCATTTGGGTACTTTAAGCTTAAGGGGAAATGGCTCAGTAGACTAAATTTTCCCCAGAGGAAATCAAGACAAGTGTGATAAAAGGGTAAAGTTTGTCCTGGAGGAACCAACTATGCCTCTTCTGGTGCATTCATTGATCTCTTTTTTTTTTTTTTTTTGAGATGGAGTCTGGCTGTGTCTCCCAGACTGGAGTGCAGTGGTGCGATCTGGGCTCGCTGTAAGCTCCGCCTCCCAGGTTCACGCCATTCTCCTGCCTCAGCCTCCCGAGTAGCTGGGACTACAGGCGCCCGCCACCACACCTGGCTAATTTTTTGTATTCTTAGTAGAGACGGGATTTCACCGTGTTAGCCAGGATGGTCTCCATCTCCTGACCTCGTGATCCACCCTCCTCGGCCTCCCAAAGTGCTGGTATTACAAGGCATGAGCCAACACGCCCTGTCTCATTGGTCTCTTTCTTGTTGTCTTTCCTCCTGCCACTCTGGAGCTCCTCCTTTCCTCAGCAATGTCTGCTGTTTTAAGTTGCACGATACAAAACGAAACAAAACAAAACAAAAACAAACAAACAAAATCACCTGCCCAGCTTGCCCAGCTGTCCCTCTCAGCATATGGCTTTGTTTAGTGACTTCTACCACTACACTAAGAATGTATTTGTTTGTTTTAATATTTCAGTTTCGCTATCACTCCTATGGGAAGTGTTTCTCAACCTTTCCAGGTGTATTCCACTATGTCCTCCTATAATGCTCATAGCTTCTGCCATGACAGCAATTATTGGGATGCAGTGAAGTGGTTTATATTGTAGCCCATCCCTCTGAAGCAAGGAAGAAGAAGTCTGGGGCTGTCTTGTTGTTGCCATGTGATGTATGAACAACTATGTCTATCCAATAAGCCTCCAATAAGGGAGGCTTTTCAATCATCTTATGAATATAATTTTACTTATCTCTTCTCAAATGCTGTATTTCATGGTGGTAAAGGTGCTTTTCTTGCTGAAGGAGTTTTTGGAACCCTGAAAATTACTTTGTAGTTATACCTAGAAATAGGACTAACTTGATTTGAGAAATACGATTGCCAATCATCTTGGTTTAACCAGGACTCAAGAGTTTTGGGGACTCGGGGATTTTCAGTGCTAAATCCTAGAAAGTCCCAAGCAAACCAGGGCAAATTGGTTCCACCATATTGGAAAATAAAAAACAAATAATAATAAGCTTCCTCTGTGCACTATGCTGTGTCTATAAATACTAGCCAAGGTTATGTTTAGTGCTGCAAAATTTAATTTCTGATCTCACTTTTTCATCCCTTGAGTAATGGAACATTATGTCTTTGTAGGAAAGCACTCACCCAGTGCATAGTGAGTTGAGACAGAGAATTCATACACTTTGTCAATTTATGTTGCTTTTAGCATACCACAATAATTGGTTCTCTCAAAGTCACCTTTTATGCCTTGTGCTAAAACTGACTGGAAGAACTCTCAAGTAGAGAACTTTCCCTTTAGATGGTTTATTACAGATGAATTCACAGGAAATCATTTTTGTGGTTGTTGGTTGTTCTTAACTCTCAGAAGTTCCTTGAGAGAGAATTACTTTCATCTCTCAAGAGGAGATACTGGGTCGGAACTCAGCATTCATACTCAAGCACTTCAGCACTATTTGGACTGAACCAAAATGAATTTAATTCTTATTCGACTCTTTCCATTATTTCCTTATTGTGTTCCTTGTTTTCGCCTGTAGTAAAGGGAACTGGTGGGTGATAGAACAAAGATATAAAGCAATACAAGATTTTAAGGAATTGATTTTCTTATTCAGGAAATAAGGTGGATGGAATATATAGTATTGGAAGTACTCTGCAGTCTAACACTCAAAGCCAGGAGGGGGCAGCTGCTTGGCACTTTCATTAGCCTGGAAGCCATAGAATGGTTATCAATTTAACTTACATAGCTCAAATGATTTTCTGGAACATCAGGGATAAGAAAAGGATACACAAGAAAAAATTTTGCTCCCTGTGTACTTTATGTTTTATAGCCTCATGAATGATTGGAGCTTAGATTGCTCATTTATTTGTTGTCTCATTCTCACAGATCACAGATACATATTAGACAAAGGCAAACCTAGGTCAATCCTTTTAGGCAGAAGTCAGCAAGTGCATTTAATAGCTGGCTTCTCAGGAGCATGCATGAAACTTTTTACATGTGCCGTTTATCATTTTCTTCTCACATAAAATCTACAAGGTAGATATTATGACGGTTCTTGTTTACAAGAGAAAATCAATTGAGGAGTGGAAAGTTTAAGAAGCTTGCTTTTTTGTAAGCAAAGATATAGATAGGTGTTCCAATCCAGGTGATCTGACCCCAGAGCTACATGCTTATTTACCATGCTGGGACTTGCATAGGTGTGAACATGTATCCTTACCCTTTTTTTTTCTTTTTTTGAGACAGAATCTTGCTCTGTCTCTCAGGCTGGAGTGCAGTAGTGCAATCATAGCTCTCTGCAACCTTTGCCTCCCAGGCTCAATCAATCCTTCTGCCTCGGCTTCCAGAGTAGCTGGAACTACAGGAGTAGGCCACCATATCCAGCTAATTTGAGCTAATCTCAATCCTAGCTTCCACAATCTAAATTTTGAATTTAGGAAATAATCAATGAAAAGATAATGAAGATAGAAACATAATATGAGATAAACACTTTGAGGGAAGAAAACATTTATTACATTAAAAAGTTAATATTTTCTGAGATTCATTAGGTTCGTGGTCTTGTACAAAAATCCCCTATGTTTATTTTTCTCATTTTGTTCTTTATATCCAATAAAATATTTTCCTTTTAATAATCCTGTAACATTGCATTAAAACAAATTTGAAATGAAAGATGCATAAAACCTCAGAAGAAAAAGTAAAGTAATAAAGTAGTAACTTTTTATATCTTGATGATAACTGTGCTGTAAGAATTATTATTATAATCCCGTTTTATAGGTGAGGAAGCAAAGCTGAAAGTAAAGTGAATTGCCAAGGGTCACATGTCAACCAAATTGAAGACCAAAAACTGGAACCCAGTTTTTCAAAAAGAAGTAACGGCTTACATGGGACATAGTAGCCATCCAAGGAAATACAAGGTGATTCCCTGGGTCATCACTCCAGCACTTACACTGCTAGGAAAATTGAGCAGTTAGACTTGGAGAAATAAATATCACCACTAAAAGGAAGTCACTCATGTAACCCTAAGCATTCAACAAGGCCCTGAGTTTATTTCCCCAGTTGCATCAGCCTTCTATACAAATTCTAAATCTGGATATTGTTTTCATTGATGCTGGAATTACTCTGAGTTGATTAAATTCAACTGGATAAAAAAATATTGCTCATGTAGAATTTTCAAACAGTGATACGTTTTGTGACTTGATGGTCCTGCCAGACTGAAGTAGAACGTGGATTATTATCATTGATAATATAATAAGAATAACTTATCATGTGGATATTTGCTATTTACCAATCACTTTCATATTGATTAGGTCATTGATCTCCAGACAATCTTTTAAGTGGAGGATATACTGTTTTAAATCTTATTTTGTACTTCTTTGATTGAGGGTGGGCTAATAAGACATTTGTAGGTGGATCCATCCTGCAATGATTCATAAATTTATATACAAAAAATTACAAAGATCTTTCAGTATTATTGCATTAAGTTTTGAATTATACTGTTGTTCCTTATCAATTCCCTTGAAACTGATTATTAGAATCCTGGTGGCAAATTTTAGTAGCTTGCAGGTTCCAAAATAATATCCCCATATTTTAACTTTATGGCACCAGAGAGTCTGGAACTAAAGAAGAAAAATAATCATTAGGGTTAATATTTATTTATTACTTTGTTTTCAGAAGGAACTATACACCTTCTGGCAAAATGTTAGTGAGTTCCTAGAACAATTATGATGCTTGCTGTGGATAGACAGAGGACCAATTTCATATTAAGACAAAGCAACATAAAATAAACCAGAATGTTATTAAAGTCATAGACCATAAAAATTTACTCTGTGGTTATTATGAGTCAGCAGGTACTGAGAGCTGATTCTATGGCATCAAAAGACCTACATGCAATTTCAGCAACTCCATTTTTAGAGCAGAAACGTTGATTCACCTCTCAGCTCCTGTAAGCCTTTATTTTCCTACCTGTAATAGAGGGTCAGCCATAGCTTCAGGGCTATTTTTGAATGCATGTTCACTGTAAAGGGCCATATTAAAGGGGTTGATGGTCAGAGACACTAGGATGGAGCTGGGTGAGTTTGGACCAGTTGAAAATATTGAATTTCTCTTTTTTTTTTTTTTTTTTTTGAGACGGAGTCTCGCTCTGCCGCCCAGGCTGGAGTGCAGTGGCCGGATCTCAGCTCACTGCAAGCTCCGCCTCCCGGATTTACGCCATTCTCCTGCCTCAGCCTCCCGAGTAGCTGGGACTACAGGCGCCCGCCACGTCGCCGGGCTAGTTTTTTGTATTTTTTAGTAGAGGCGTGGTTTCAACGTGTTAGCCAGGAAGGTCTCCATCTCCTGACCTCGTGATCCGCCCGTCTCGGCCTCCCAAAGTGCTGGGATTACAGGCTTGAGCCACCGCGCCCGGCCGAAAATATTGAATTTCTCTAAGCCTCAGTGTCATTGTCTATAAAATATGAGTAATGCTAATAACTACTTCATAGGTATTACCATTATTTTTGCAGAACTGAATAAAGAAATGAATGTATATGGAAATGCTTTTCAACCTGTAAAACACATGCTAGCCAGATCACATTAGTATAGAAAGTGAGTGAATCTACAACTGAAAACGTTGTGCTGTCTTTGGATCTTAATCAATTTTCATACTCACTGATGAATTGTGGAGAAAAACAATCCTAAGGAAGGCCATCTTCTAAGTCATGCTTTTAACCTGATTTTAAAACTACTGCCTCCTATTTTGAGGGATCTTCTTTTCACATTGGACATGCTGGGGTTATTCCAGGGTATATGCCGGTCTTTTTCCTGCCCTCTCTCTGCTACCACCCTAGGCAATCTCATCTGCATCCTAGCTTCAATTTCCATTGATACAGTGATGCCTCCTGGATCCATATTTTGAACCTAGATCATCTCCTCTCCTTTAAACTGGCATAGCTAACTGCTGACTGGTTATCTCCAACAGTATGCCCGTAAGTACCTCAAACATAGTCTTCCTCTGCTCCACATCTAATCCTTCTTCTCTATTTCTCATCTTTGTGAATGGTCACATCATCCACCTACTTCTTTAGGTGAGAAATCATGTTTTGACAATGACTTTCAGTCTCCATCATTCCTCAAATTCAATCAATCACCAAGTATTGTTCACTCCACTGTCTAAATATCTCTCCATTCCTACTGCTTTCACCCAAACTAGGTCACCATGATTAGTCATTTGAATTATTTCTTCTAGTTCCCAATCTTTATTTTCTCCCAATCAATTCTTCACATTGTGTTCTGAATGATTTTCCCCAAATCTAAAAATGATCAAGTGTTATCTATACTAAAAACCCTCAAGTGGCTTCTGCATGTTCAGCAACTTAACGTGACTCACAGGCCTTCATGATCTAGCTTCTGCTCATTCCCGTAGTTTTTATCTCTCAGCACTCCACTTTCACTCTCCGTGCGCCAGTTTTGCAGAAGTTTCTACCAGTCTTCCACTGTACTGTGCTCTCTCTTACCTCTAGCCTTTAGCACAGGGTAGGTATTCTGCTAGAAATGCTTTATCACTGTTCTGCCTGCAGCACACTTGTGCGCACACACACACTTTACTTTCTTAATTCATACTCAGTTTTTCAACTCTCAAATTAAACTTCAGTCTTTCAGGAAACTTTTCTTACTTGTAACACTCTGAAGTCTAAGCTAGGTATCTATACTTTTACCATGATAAGGTTGTCTTATAATCACCTAACTTCTCCTGTAACATTTCCACTAAACCACATAATTGGTAGGAACGAGGTCTGAATCTGTCTTATGTATCCCTCGCTTCTCATTTATTAAGTCAGGGTTCAACTAGAGTAACGGAACCAGTAAGAAATAGATGTTAAGTGATTTATTGCAAGAATAGACCTAAGTGATTTTGAGTACTGGCTGGACAAGTCTGAAATCTGTACGGCTGGCTATCAGGAAGGACAGGCTGGAACTCAGGCATGAGGTGAACTGAAGTCTGCAGATATTGAACTCTAAGATTCAGTGTCCTTGTCTGTAAAATAGGAATAATGCTGATAGCTACCTCATAGGGCTTGTTTTTCTTCTTCAGGGAAGCCTCAGCTTTGCTCTCAGGGCCTTTCAATGGACTGAATTATTTAGAATAATTTCATTTACTTAAAATCAATTGATAGTGGACTTTAATAGCACCCAAAATGCCTTCATGGCAATACCTGGATTAACATTTGATTGAATAATTGGGGACTGTGGTCTAGCCAAGTTGACAAAACTAATTATCACGTATTTTATTTAGTATAGAGTAGGCTCTCAGTAAATGTGTGTGAAATGAACAGACACCCAGACTATTTTGTTGAACAAGGGCATTTCCTGGGTACATCTGAAATGTTCCACTTTGTACTACTTAATTCAGCACTATCATATTATTTATGTCTTTTACTTATCAAAGTTTGTGATTGTTTTTCCTCTTGGTACATCTGAAAGAAAGAAAATGACACGCCCCATACTATTTATGACCCCTCAGATTTCTTTAGAAAGAATACATTCAGGCCAGGTGCAGTGGCTTGCACCTGTAATCCCAACATTTTTGGAGGCTGAGGTGGGAGGATCACTTGAGCCCAGGAGTTTGAGGTTGCAGTGAGCTATGATTGTGCCACTGCACTCCAGCCTGGGCGACAGAAGACCTTTTCCCTTACAAAACCAAAAAAGAATCCATATCAATTCATGTCATTAAATGTGACACACGTTGATCTTCTTGAGGTCGGGGCTGTATGTTAACATTTGTGTGGTCTGTCAGCCTTACCTCACTGTATGGGTGCAGTAACTGTTCAATGCACTTCTGTTGTAAAAAACTAATCTACTAAGATTTCTTTAAACGATCAATTTATAGCATTTTATATTGCATTTATAAATACTTGCAATTGATCTTGGACTATTATACTAAATGCCTTAAAAGAAGTGAAAATATACAATTGGGAGTAAATGAAAGATTTTTTCTTCAGTATCAATGCAATATAAGATTACACATTATAATGAATAATTGTGAAATAATGTTTAATGTAAACATTATATATGTGACAATACTCAATACAATATGATGCTTATCAAAATCAGCTAAAATAAAAAACGTTTTTAAGATTACGTATTATGTGACTTGATCAGAGGAAGGAGGAAGGAAGTTCAGCATATTTTGTCAATTCTAAGATGTCATCAATTGATTACGAGATACACCATTATTTTATTTACCATTAAGAACAAAAGAAAAATCTGTGTCAATCAACTATGAGTCATTATCAGTTATAAATTGCATCCCAAGTTCAGATAAGTTACAATGTGAAAAAAATGTAAAAACTGCATCTCAGAATTGATTAAATGTGATGTGTTATCCGGATTGGTAGTAACCATGCCCCATCAAGGTGGTGATCGGGTGTCTGTTTCATTTTGTCCAAAGTAGAATAAAAAAGCAAACTCAGCCATCATCAAATTAAGTTCATCATCTGGTCATTATATTTTTCTACATTGATGGGTAAGTGCCTATGTGTTTTAATTAATTTCCAAGGGATCTATCATTTTACCTTTGAAGTAAAATAAAAATGTTTCTAGACCATAAACTTATCCATAACATTGAAGGTGCATTTTGTTTCAGGATGATTCACATGAATTTTTCTTTCCTGGGAGGCTATAAAGAGCAGTGGTGTAGAGTGTAGGCCTTATAGCCTGACTGACAAATCTTGGTTCTTCCTTTCTAGCTACAAGTTAACTAATCTCTGTGCCTTGGTTTCTGCAGCTGGAAAATGGAGATTACAATAGTGCTACTCACGGTACATGATAATGCAATGAGTTTACATGGGTAATGTGCTTAGAAAGTGTCTGATACATACAGTGTGTGCCAATAAATGCCAGTTTTTATTTAGTATTACTGTTGATTCTCAGAAAGGTTGAAGAAATTCAAAGAAATATTTTTTTTTTCTTTTCTGATGTTGCTACTGTAACCTCCAAGTATATAGACTAACGAAGAAAAACTGGCTTCCTCCAACAGAACAATTCCTGTTGCAGGTATCTGCTATTGTGCTGTTCCCTGCTAGGAACTCATAAGATGAATTCTTTTGAAGCCATCACTATGATAATAGCATATTATTATTATTGCCTCCCTTTTAGCCTCTGAATTCTCAGCATTTTTGTAGCATTTTTCCAGTGTTGGCAGAGCTGCTTTCATTAGAAGAACAGTTATATTAACTATTTACAGCTTTATTTTTGCTGCTTACCCTCAAGAGTGACACTTGAGGCAAGAGACAGGCTATTGGACTAATGGTGTGGTGCAGTCCAAGTCAGTGAAAAGAGTGTGATCTTTGTAATCAGACCACCCACAATTGGAATCCTTATTTTATGCATGCACTAGCTTTCTGACCCGGGGAAAGTATTTCAGTTCTCTGAATCCTAATCCAGGAGGTAATTTTTTTTATTGGTATAATTTTGAACTTACAGCAAAGTTGCAAGAAGGATACAAAGAAATCTCATATGTTCTTCACTTCAATTCACTTATTGTTAACACTTTCACATTTGCTTTATAATTCTGTGTGTGTGTATATATATATGTGTGTATATACTTATAGATTTTTTCTGAATCATTTGAGAGTAGATAAGAATATTCTCTTATATAACCAGAGTACATTTATCAAATTTAAGAACTTTAGCGTCAATATAATTCTATTACCAAGGCCATATTCAAAATTCACCAGTTGTCCTAATAATGTCCTTTATTGCTTTGTTACCAGTCCTAAATCTAATCACAAGGTTCACATATTTTATTTAGTTGTCATGACTGTTTCATCTTCTTGAATTCAATTTTCATTAGCTTTTTGAACTTGACATTTTTGAAGAGTACAGGCCAATTCTTTTTTAAAATGTTCCTCAGTTTGAGTTTGTCTGAGGTTTCCTTAAAATTAGATTCAGGTTAGGAATTTTGGACAGGAATAGTACCTAGTGATATGTACGCAGGACATCACATCAGGGGGCACGAGAATTTAATTTATTTCAGAATTGGTGATGTTAACTTTGATCACTGATTAAGCTGTTTACATCTTACAGTGACTATTCTCCCCTTTGTAATTAATAAGTAATATGTGGTAATACACTTTTTGGGATATGGGGAGCTATCTTGATTCTTATCAAATATTCACCAACCAGGTTTAGAATCCATTGAGCTTTCTTGCTGGATCAAGTATGACTATGGTAGAAACAAAATGGTAATTTTTTTTTTCAAAATGATGATTTTTCTTTAAAAGACTCTATTATTACACCTATATTTATTAGTTGTAGTCTATTGTAAGAAAGCTTTCTCTTGTCCCCATTTAGGTATGTATTTAATATTAGTATAAACTTAGTATTCTTATTTTATTCAATTAGTTATATTATTATTATTATTATTATTATTATTATTATTATTAACTTTAATATCCGTTAACCTGGAATCAATTTTCAGGTCGTAATTTCCAAAGGAAACTTCTTTATCTTTTTGAGACAGGGTCTCACTGTCACCTAGGCTGGAGGGCAGTGGTGTGATCATGACTCACTTCCACCTCAAATTCCTCGGCTCAAGTGATCCTTCCACCTTGGACTCCCAAGTGCTGGGATTACAGGCATGAGTCATTGTGCCTGCCCAAAGGAAATTTCTTAACTAGCTCAGTTTAAGACAAAAGAAATGTCATCCCACTATACATCACAAACAGGACTGTGCTCACAGGACAAGTGCCCTATCTAAGGTAAATGGTTACTGAATGCCAAGTGAGAGAAACAGGTTTTTTTTTTTGTTTGTTTGTTTGTTTGTTTGACACAGAATCTCCCTCTGTCGCCCAGGCTGGAGTGCAGTAGTGCAATCTGGGCTCACTGCAAGCTCCGCCTCCCGGGTTCACGTCATTCTCCTGATTCAGCCTCCCGGGTAGCTGGGACTATAGGCGCTGGCCAACTCGTCCCCCCGCCCCCCGCTAATGTACACTTTTTAATGTACACTTCTGAGACTTCTGACAAATGTATTGAGTGGTTAATTACCTAAAAAATTACCTAATCTGGCCGGGCGCGGTGGCTCAAGCCTGTAATCTCGGCACTTTGGGAGGCCGAGACGGGCGGATCACGAGGTCAGGAGATCGAGACCATCGTGGCTAACATGGTGAAACCCCATCTCTACTAAAAATACAAAAAACTAGCCAGGCGCGGTGGCGGGCGCCTGTAGTCCCAGTTACTCGGGAGGCTGAGGCAGGAGAATGGCGTGAACCTGGGAGGCGGAGCTTGCAGTGAGCTGAGATCAGGCCACTGCACTCCAGCCTGGGAGACAGAGCGAGACTCCGTCTCAAAAAAATAATAATAAAATAAAATAAATAAAAATTACCTAATCCACCTTTGTAGTCACACCTCCTATCCCTGCCAACTCAAATCCTGGCAACTGATGTTTTCCATCCGTAAGGTTTTGCTTCTTCCAGAATTTCATGTAAATTAAGTCATACAGAAGGTAGTCTTTTGTGTCTGGCTTCTATCACTTGGCAGAATGCACTTGAGATTTCATCCGTGTTGCTATGTCAGTGTAATTTGTTCTTTTGTTTGCTGAGTAGTATTCTACTGTGTGGATACATCTCAGTTTTTCTTCATTGTGGGCCCTGCTTCTGATTACTCGGTCCTTCATTCCTCCCTTCACTCTTCCTCAATCCTTTCTTCTTTTTTCTTCCTTCTCATCTCCATCTCTACCCTCAAGGAGATGAAGTACTCTTCTCTTTGGTTAGATTTGAGGATTCTTATTTGCCCCTCTTTTGTGGTTGGAGCCTTGTGGATAGATATAAACTTATACTAAGCCGCCACTTGTTTCTCTCAAAATACAATGTGAAAGTTAAAAGAGAAGGCTTTGTCTGTTAGTATCCCAGCTCTGCCACTTACTAGCTGTGTGATCTTGATCGAGTTACCTAATATCTCTGTGTCTGTAAGTCGTTATAGGTGAAATGGAGAAGAAAATAGTACTTATGGCCTTGGGCTATGAGCATTAAATAAGTTCATTCATAATTGTAAATGGCTTAGAGCAGTGCCTGGCATATTGTAAACTCTTAATAAGTGTTGATTACTTAGAGCCATTTTGATACATGGGAAGGCTTTTGAATAAAAACATAGTATATAGAAAACTTAATTGGAGTTTGGTCTCACTGTAGGAGAGTGGTCCTGTAGTCTTGGGAAGGTGGGTTTGGGCTGAGGGGACAGGAGCTAGAAGCTCTGTTCATCTGTAAGCTATGTGGTCACCCTATAGGTGGTAGTGGGAAGTTTCCATATTTTTAAACCTCATTTTGCTAGTAGAAAGCTACCTAATACATCCTCATGCACTTTCCCCATTGTCCCTGCTCTGAGATAATTGGATTGACCTAGCCGGTATAAAAGCTGTGTCTGGATGAATTACGAGTTTGGCATTTATCTGACTTACACAGCCCTTTTAGCAATAGAAGCACAGGCCTGCTGGAAAATATTGCTGCCTTAATCCTTGTGTGGGCTCTCAGGTCATGTCACTCCTGTGGACACCTTGCCACCACCCTCAACAACATTATTCTGTGTACATCTTCAATCTTTGCTATATTGCTCCTGGAAAAGGACAAAAAGAATTACAGGAAAAATGATGATTTTATTTTTCTTTTATTCTGACCTCTTTCAGACTGAAATATAAAATAAGTTCTTCCAGCCTAACTCGTAGTTCCCATGCCTCAGTAAGTTTTATACATTTCACCTACTGTGCCCACTCTACTGGAAAATAATTCCTTATTTCATATTATTCTATAAACCTAGTATTTACTTCATTTATAGAATCTTCCTTTGAGATTTTAAAGACCCATTTTTTTTTAGATGTGGATCTGTATTTCTTAGGCTTCTATTTATATAAGCAGTCTAAGCTTCTGCAAACCCTGCGGTAATTATAAAATAGTATCAGAATAAATTATCACTGTGTTATAAGCTTCTGATATAAAAAACCTCTTCAGTTTCAGCCTTTTGTAAATGATAAAGCATTTTTATACAAGTTACATGAGTAAAACTTATATTTTAAACATTCAGATAAACAACAGGAAAAAATTAAAGTGACCTAAAGTGCCACCACCTGACGATGACCCCTTTTTTCATTGTTTTTTTTTTCCAGAAGTACCTATATGTCTATCTATGTGTAAAACAAGAGTGTCTTACCTTAACTTCTTATGCCAAAAATATGTTTCTACATTTTATTTTCTTTTATTATTATCGTTATTTTTTGAGATGGAGTTTCACTCTCGTTGCCTAGGCTGGAGTGCAATGGCACAATCTCGGCTCACCGCAACCTCTGCCTCCTGGGTTAAAGCAATTCTTCTGCCTCAGCCTCCTGAGTAGCTGGGATTAGAGGCATGTGCCCCCACACCCGGCTAATTTTGTATTTTTAGTAGAGATGGTGTTTCTCCATGTTGGCCAGGCTGATCTCAAACTGAACTCCTGACCTCAAGTTATCTGCCCACCTTGGCCTCCCAAAATGCTGGGATTACAGGTGTGAGCCACTGCACCCGGCCTGTTTCTACATTTTAATGGCCTCATGATTTTATGTCATTTTTATCATCTGCTAAATAATATATAATCCATACATAAATGTGTGTTTACTTGAATATGTTTATTGTTTTTTTTCCAATTCATTTATCTCTCTGTGTATTCCAATGCTACTCCCATGATACTTTAGTTTTTGTAACTTTCTTCTACTTTTTAATGTTTGATTGAGCAAGTTCCCTCTCACTGCTCATTTTTAAAATTTCCAACTAAAGAATTGTTATTATTTAAATCACAACTGTCTAATCTTAGAAGATAGTTGTAATTTTAAATATTTCCCTCACTCTCCTGCACAGACTGTGCAAGGGCACACACATGCACACACCTTAAGGCAGAGTTATTAAAGGAAAATGGTGAAGTAAAGAGAGCTGGTTTTCAGCATTTTTACTCCTTTTCTTCATATGGGCTTCTCCTAATGCTGAGAGTCCCTGGAGATGCCCAGTGTTCTCTCTACAAGTTCTCCATCAGATCTTCCCTTCAGTTAATAGTCCAGCTAGAAGGAAAGGCAATCCCATGTCAGACTTCCCTCTCAGGGACATTTGCATTTTAATATTCTCTGCTTCTTTAACCCAAAGAAATGAAGCCTTGATTTAGGAATTTCAGTTTTCTAGACATGAACCACCAAGCGAGAAATTTTCATCCCGCTTGGGTAGCCACATAGTTCACAAACTATGGACCTGGCTCCGACCCTGGAAATCTAGGCTCATATATATTTTGCTATGTATCAGTTTTTAAGATTTAAAATATTTCCCCAGTATTAAAATTAATATTAAATGTGGTCTGTTATACACAATGACGTCTCCTCACTTGTAGAAGTTACTGCTTGAACAGTTGATAATGGTCCAGTCATGAGGAGCAAGTGAAGGAACTGAACAGGAGAACGATGTGATAAAAGTGTTTGGGACTTTAATAAGATGTCAGTGTGCAGGAGAACTTGTAAGAGAAAGTGGCTAACAGAGACGGGAGTCAGCTGGGTCAGAGGTTAGTAACCCTGGGGACATCTGAATCGTCTGTAGAATGTTTAATAAATACCTATGCTTTCTGGGCAGGGGCAATTAAACAATATCATCTGGAGGTAAAGCTGGGGTATTTAAGTTTTATTTATTTTAATGGTGATTTTTAAAATTACTTATTTATTGTGGTAAAATACATATAACATAAAATTTACCCTTTTAACCATTTTCAAGCACAATTACATTACTAGGAGATTCTATTTTGGGCTCCAAATGAGTTCTAATTAAAGAGATGGCAAAAAGTATCTATAATGGGGAGAGAGAAAGCTATCGAAACAATGCCACTTATCCTTAAATGTAAATTAATCTATGGCATCAGTGGTTTTTAGCAAATCATCTGATAAACTTATGAGGACTCTTACTAAATAATAAAAAAAATGAGCTACCAGGCTTAAAAAAGTACTGATTTAAAGCAAATCGCTTATGTAGGCAAAAGCAAAATTTTTGCATAAATGATTTGTTCACCTCAGGGCTTCTTTTGATTTATAAGTGCATCCCAGCATATGTAAGCAGGGCTTTTCATGCTTGGTAGCCAACATCATTTTACTGAGTTATAGCCCTACTTTCTGGCAAATGCTACATGTTTTAGATCTCACACTGTGTGTATGTGTGTGTTTGTGTGTGTGTGTGTGTGTGTGTGTGTGTCTGTGTGTAGTTCTTTAAATGATTCCTCAGATTATTAGCACCAAGTATAAATCTTGAACTAAAATATCACTTAATTTTGCTACTACTGTTAAAAGTTAGTAGGTAAATGCCTTGAAACAAGTCTTCCCTCCACATATGTGAAATCTGCAAATGTAAAAGTTTTCCTTTTTTCCCTTCTCTTCCACTTAATTTCCCAGCAGTAGCAACTACCACCTCACAAAAACAGCAGCCAGTATTAATGATAATAACTTTTTCCCTCAGGTTCTTTTGGTGGTCATTAATTGTGCGGCATCAAAGGTTGTACAATAGAAACAAGCTTCTGTGCCCTGTTAAAATGACCGTGTCTGAATGTGGTAAGGAATAGCTCATTTTGATCTTTGACTTCTATAATAAAAATAAACATTCTTATAAAGCAAGTAGCCAATGGCCCACTAAATTAAGGTCCAAGGAATCAATTTCAGGGAGCAGTTCATCAAAGTTAATGTGCAAGACATGTTATGTAAGATTTAGGAAGTTACAATGGCTAGGTCGATTCTATAGAAATCAAGGTCAAAATCCTGAAAACAACTGCTTCTCTGAACTTGTAAAACATCTTACGATAAATAGAAAGAAGGTTTTAAAAAATCTGAACCGGGTACTTCCAAATTTTTTCCTAGGATGAAGTAAGTTCATTTGATTAAGATAAGAATCTTAATATTTTGATATCTTGTCATGAACCAGACTAGTGTGATCAAAAATCTAAAAACGCTTTTTTTCTTGAAGACCTCTGAACGTATTCTCTCAAACAACTTAGACAGTTGGGCAAATCCAAAACACAATGTGAAGGATGTGTTTAATCATAGAATGAATAGGTCAAATTAATGGCAAAGAAGTAGCTATCTATCAGAGCTCTCCTTTTTTGAAATGATTACAGTTGTATGTGCTTTTAGGGAAGTTAAAATAACTGTGAAAAACAGAATTTCTTAACATTAAAATTTACATGCCATAATCCTCACTTCCTCTATAATAAAACAAGGTGAAATGTCTCAGTGCTCTAGAGTATCTTGCAAAAGACAAATAACCTTAACTAAATGTGGCAGCTCAGGTCCCTGGAAGGCAAGGTATTTGCCCTGTTGTGGGGTTTTTAGAGTCTCACTGGGAAAATAGGTTAAGAATAGAATCACGCTCAACGACCAAAAATTTATCCTCTTGTGTTCTCACTCTAAGAGACACTCATTCTGTAGCTGTCTAGAGTCCTTGTTGTTGAAAACTGTAAGAGAATTTCAGGTGGGTGAACTGCATCAACAAAGATAAGCTTTGAATAGAAATGCCAATGAAAAGAAGAGAAGTGGAAAATATACTAGAAAAGTATTGACTGGGGAAAAAGAATGGAGAACCTTGAATATGATATTAAGGAAGGCTGGCCTTATCCAAATGATAATAAAGAATCATCAAAGTACTTATGGCAGAGGAATGATGAGATAATGCCTTTTTTTTTTTTTTTTTTTTTTTTTTTTTTCTGAGACAGGATTTTGCTGTGTCACCCAGGCTGGAATACAATGGCACAATCACAGATCACTGCAGCCTTGACCTCCTGGACTGCAGCCTTGACCTCCTGGGCTTGAGTGATACTCCCACCTCAGCCTCCCCAGTAGATGGAACTACAGGCCTGTGCCACCACACCTGGCCGATAATGCTCTTTTAAGGAGGATAATATGGTGTCATGATGAAGATGAGTTGAAAGGGAGTTGACTCCCAGCTGAGTGATCTGTCTGCTCTAAGACAGTCTGGAAATGAGATGCATGTTATTGAGGAGCGACTTGACAATATAAACATGCAATGCTGAGGTGGCAGACTGTAGAGAGGTCTTTTGCCCTCCTTATTCCTGGCCTGGGAGATTTGGGTGGAGGATGTTTCTTTAGTCCATAGTTATGCCACATTGGCATGTTCCACAGGTTGTTTGACTCCCAACCTTGGAAGGATCAAGCCATACAAAATAGTCTCCTCCTGCTGTTGGAGCCTGTGTGGAGAACAAGACAGACCATTAAGTTCTTTCCTGGACTCTTCCGTAACTAGATCTCTGAGTACCCAGATACTCACAAAGTAGGTATAATCCAGGCCTCTAAACCTCAACCACTCATCCGACTCAGTCAATCAAAGGCTTAGCATTATTATTCATGGGATAAAGTAAAATCTTTTGTTGAATATCACTGAGTATCATCAGCACCAAAAAAGCAGAGTCATCTTTGCCAGTATGTGATTTCCCTCACAAGAGACAGTGAACATTGAGAGTTTGTTTTGAGGCAGAAGAATATTGATAAAATAATTTTAGGGAAGGAATAACAAGTAAACACATGAACCTAGAAATGGTTGTTGATGTTACACAGTACTCTACAGAAAAGAAGCCTATATAGACATGGAACAGATTGCAGGTGCTTAACATACTAGTTGTGGACATGACTGGCAAATATGTGTTTTCAGAATGATTGGTCACCTCCAGATTTACCTCTGGGCTGGTGCACTGTTGAGAGCTGGTTAGCATTCCAGCTCTATTGTTGAGTTCTGGACTTGGAGGGCCTCTGGTGGCTGTCAGCTTCATTAGGAAAAGAAGGAACAACTGCTATGTCATCTGAAGGGTTTTGTGCCTGGAATTTAAAATATGACATCTCTAAGACTGCCCTCTTTTGTGGCAGTTAAAGAGTTTGGGAATAACTAAAATATGAGTGGATTCTATAATAGAGAAATGATGACACTGATACTTCTTGACTTTATTTGTATACGTTATTGTGTTAGTAGCACAAGAGGATTTTTGCTGAAAATAAAAGATGATCAATGTACATTGTTCCAGAAAATATAATTCTATCATTCTCTCATTCACAACATAATATGCTGGGTAAGTGTTCAAAAATCTTTTAAGTAGAGTTAGTTTAGTTAATTACATTATCTGCCTACTTCTCATCCATTACACACCCAGAGAGTCCTAAGGACTTAAAGAGCAAATAACACAGCTTTTGGTGGGAGCAGCAAAGTGCATCCAAGCTTTCTCCTATTTGACTCTTACTATCTCCTTTTCCCTTTCAGAATAGAAGGTGGGACTGGAGGTGCATTCTGCTGAGAGGTGCTCAAGTGAGAAAAGCTGATAAGAACTAGGTGAGCCTGGACTAAAAAGAATCCTATAGAACAAAGCTCTACAATGAGAAGGCCCATGTTTGTCCTGTTCACTGTATCTCCTATAACTCACATATACAAAATATCCGAAACATTTTTTTCCAGTAAGAGAATGAAAAACTACTAAGTGATTTTTTTAGAACTAGCTCAGCTCTAGGCTACATGGAGTGGTATTTCTAGAAAGTTCTTTGTTCTACGGCCCATATCACCAGGGTAAGAGACTAGATAAGCCTTTAGGGAAGGGAGAGGAAAAATGAGAGTTAGCAATAGACATACACACGTTACCAATAGCACAAGAATTATAATTTTGGGGGATGCTATAATAATCAAAAGGATACTGAATAAAGCTTGAAGCCAATAAGGAAGAGCTTCCTGATACCTAGGAGGCATGAACTTCAAGCTACCAAAAAACAACAAAGGGTCACTATATTCCTTAGTAGTCACAAACTCAGAACAAATTCTTTTACAGTTTACTATTCCTTTTTACATATCATACTTTATTACTGGGAATGTTGTGAGACTAACTCATTAAAACCAAAATATGTCAAAATGAGGCTGAGGCAAACCAAGGGATCCTTTTAAAATATATCTCCAACAGCGCTCATTAAAGATGGCAGACTGGACTTCTGTATTTATCTTTTCTTCCTCCCAAGTTTCCATTCAATCAATCAGTAGGACAGGAATAAAAAATGTATTTGTCCATAACAACAGATGGAAGAAGAGAGAGACTATTAATGGAAAAGCAATTTCAGTGTTTCTGGAAGACAGAAAGGTAGAGGTGATGTTGACTGTGGAGACTGAGTGGGAGGAAGCTGCAGCCTAGAATCCAGGCTGTATGTGCAGCCACCAAAGAAGCCCACAACTTTTCCCAGGGGACATTGGCAAGGCTTCAGACTCAAGGCCCCATGGAAGAAGTAAAACATGTGGAACTATGGAAGATCTTAGAACAGAGTAGCTGACTTCCCCACGCTATTCGTCCTGACAGTCAGAAGATAGGCATTTATCTCAGAGGGGAGACATGAGAGCTCTTGCCTAAAGACACTGAACAAAAACTGCCTGGGAGAACCACAGCAGCCCATGTGAATATTGTCATATTAAAGCAAAGTACACAGTCACCTGGAATTTGGGGGCTATATAACATAATGACCAGCTTCTTGCCCATTACCCCTAAAGCAATAATAATTATTAACATGTTGCACTCCAGTTCACTGGATCCCAGGTTAATCATTATATGACACGGTTCTGAAATAAAGAATGACCAATTAAAGCTTACCAGGACTTTTAGGAAAGATTTCTAAATGAAGGCAAAAGTAGACCATAACCACATTTTAAGAATCACTCAGAAATTAAGATTATTCAGAGAATAGAACGTCAACTTAGTATCTTCAGAGAAATTTGAAAAGATACGTATTCACAAAGCGTGAACAGTATGCTATGAAGAAGAAACCATAAGAGAACATGAAGAGATGATAAAAATTAAAATATGATTCAAAAATTCCAAAAGTCATTAGCAGGTTTTAAAGACACGGTCAAAAACTTTTCCAAATAGCTTAAATTTTCCAAATAGCCAGGAACAGTTCTAAGTACTTTATTGACACAGCAAGCCTATTGTGTAAATAGTATGAGGTTCTTCCTTTACAGCTGAGGTACAGAGAAATTAAGCAACTTTCTTAAGAACACTTAGCTAAGTAGCCAAGATTAAAAGCTAGTCTAGCTCTAGAGTCAATGAGCTTAACTGCTTTGCAATACTATTTTTAGTAATATTATAATAGCTAACTTGCATTAAGTGATTACTCTGTGATAGGTACTGTTATAAATAAAGTAACTTATTTAGTCCTCTGAACAATGCTGTGAGTAGACATAACCGTTAGCCCATTCTATAGATGAGGAAATGTAAGCAAGAAAGGTTAAGAAACCACCATTGGTCACATATATGATAAGTGGGGAGACAGGATTTAGCCCATGAAGTCTTGTTTCAGAGTCTATTATGTTATCTAAAATGCAACGGGGTAAAAACATGAAAGGAAAGATAAGATATGGTATGTAACCAAGCCATTTAATCTCTCTCTTAGTTTCAGAAAGAGCAGATAAAATAGAGGTGAAGAAATCACCAAATAAATATTATAAGTAAAGGTCCCAAGTTAAAGGAAGACAAAAATTTCATATTGAGAAGGCTTACTAGAATATCATGGAAGCTGTAATAGTCCATTTCCACACTGCTATAAAGATACTACCCAAGACTGGATAATTTATAAACAAAAAAGGTTTAATTTGCTCACAGTTCTGCACAGCGAGGGAGGCCTCAGGAAACTTACCATCATGGCAGAAGGGGAAGCAGGCATCTTCCTCACAGGGAAACTAGGGAGAGAAGAGCAAAGGAAGAAATTTCAAATACTTATAAAACCATCAGATCTCATGAGAACTCACTCACTGTCACAAAAAGAGCATGGGGGAAACCACTCCCATGATCCAGTCACTTTCCTCTCTCAATAGCCAGGAGTTACAGGTCCTGGCTTACACATAGGGATTACAATTTGAAATGAAATTTGGGTGCAGACACAGAGTCAAACCATATCCAAAGCTGATTTTTAAAAAGACACCTCAACTTACCATTGCGAAATTTTAGAGCAATAAAAAAAGGGAATATATTAAAATTTCTATTGATGGTAGAGGTACGATGATGGAACAAGGTAGGAAAAAAACAGATAAAATGAGACTTGACAGAATAAACATCTCATCTACTGTAGTGGATGCTAAAAGACAGTGAAACCAGACTTAAGATTCTGAGAGGAGTGGTGTTCCTGTTCTCAGTCAAATTATAAAAGTGAAATTTGAAGGTAAAGAGGACACAATTTAAATGTGTAAGAAATGAGAAACTTCATCTTTTCTGGTGAGTAGCTACCTGAGGCTGTGTTCCAACTTGGCAAAATCAGACAGTAAATTCAAAACAAAAAGACATGGGATCCAGGATATAAGACTTCAACCTAAGAAAACAATTAAAAAAAAAAAAAAAAAACCCACATGCAGCAGGTGCCAAGATCAATTAGTCTAGCTTGAAGCAAGGGCTAGAGAGCTCCAGATGAGAAGAAGAAAGGAAGAGAGGGAAGAATAAAAATTAAAAATGGCAGTTTTGGGGAAACAGAAAGCTATACAAAAGAAAGGATATACAGTCATAATTTGTTTTCCTGTGGTGAATGATACATTGGTGTAGTAATGTAAATGCTTTACATTAACATCTAACCTCTATACAAAACACAAATGATGATGCTTACAAAGGAGAATGTAGACGTTAAAAAATGAAGTACATTTGACAAAGTGTGAAGTCAAGCCAAGCCTTCACTCTGCCAGTCTGCATGGCTGCAGGCTTAATACCACATGGAAACCACCAAGGCTTACAGCCTGTGTTCTCCAAAATGACAGCTTGAGCTGCACCTGGGTCCCTTTGACCTTGGTGGGAGCTGGAGCTGCTAGCTAGAATGTGGAAAGCAGTGTCCCAAGGCTGTGTAGGGCGGTGGGGCCCTGGGCCTGGCCAATAAAACAATTCTTCCTTCCTAGACTTCTGGGCCTGTAATATGAGGGGATGCTATGGAGGTCTCTGAAATGCCCTTGAGGTCTTTTTCTCATTGTCTTGGATATTCATACTTGCCTCCCTTTTAGTTATGCCAATACCACAAGTAAGGGGTTGCATCACAGCCTCCTTGAATTTCTGTCCTGAAAAAGCTTTTTCTTTCTTTGCCACATGACTAGTCTGCAAATTTTCTAAACTTTTACGCTCTGCTTCATGTTTAAATATAAATTCCAAATTTAAATCATTTCTTTGCGCCTGCATCCGAGCATAGAATCAGCTGAGTTAGAATCAGCCAGGTTAATCTTTAACACTTTGCAGCTTAGACATTTCTTCTACCAGATACCATAAAACATCACTCTAAAGTTCAAATTTTCACAGACCCGCAGGGCAGGAAGACAATGCAACAAAATTCTTTGCTAAGGCATAATATGCATAACCTTTGCTCCAGTTCCCAATAAGTTCCTCATTTCCATCTGAGACTTCATCAGCCTGGAGTGCATTGTTTGTATCACCATAAGCATTTTGGTCACAACCATTTAGCAAGTTTCTAAGAAGTTTCAAACTTTCCCTCACCTTCCTATCTTCTTCTAAGGCATCCAAACTCTTCCAACCTCTGTCCATTACCCAGTTCCAAAGTTGTGTCCACATTTTTAGGTATTTTTATAGCAATACCTCACTCCTTGATAGCAACTTTCTGTGTTAGGCCATTCTTTCATTTCTATATAGAAATACCTGAGGCTGGGTAATTTATAAGAAAAGAGGTTTAATTGGCTCACTGTTCTGCAGCCTATAGAGGAAACATAGCACTGACATCTGCTTCTGGGGAGGTCTCGGAAAGTTTACAATCATGGTGGAAGGTGAAGGGGGAGCAGGAATCTCAAATGGCAAAATTGAGAGCAAGAGAGAGGGGATACAGGTGCCATACACTTAAACAACCAGGTTTCATGAGAACTCACTCACTATCGTGAGGACAGCACCAAGCCATGAGGGGTCTGCCTCTATGACCCAAACAGCTCCTACCAGGCCTGATATGGTTTGGCTTTGTCCACACCCAAATCTCATCTTGCATTGTAATCCCCATAATCCCCACATGTCATTAGAGGGACCTGGTGGGAGGTAATTGGATCACAGGGGCGGTTTCCCTCATGCTATTCTCATAATGAGTGAGTTCTCACAAGATCTGACGGTTTTATAAGTAGCTGGCATTTCCCCTGCTGGCACTCATTCTCTCTCCTGCTGCCCTGAGAAGAGGTGCCTTCCACCATGATTGTAAGTTTCCTGAGGCCTCCCCAGTCATGTGGAACTGTAAGTCAATTAAAACTCTTTTCTTTATAAATCACCCAGTCTCTGGTATTTCCTTACAGCAATGTGAGAATGGACTAATTCAAGGCCCTACCTCCAACTTTGAGGAGTACATTTCAACATGAGATTTCAGCAGTGACAAATATCCAATCCATATCAGACATGTTTTCTTTGTACCAAAGATCAAAAACGTATCAGCCGTGCCCATATGGGTTGAGTCCACCTGAAGCAGCATCTTTTCCCAACTGACACAAATATTCGATATGTATTCATAGGTGCCTTTAGGTGAAAGTAATGTGAAGGGAAAATAAATCTTGGAGCCCTCGAATCACTAAGCTATAGGGAAAAATCAAGCTGGGAACGGCTTAGGGCAAACCTGCCTCCCATTCTATTCAAAGTCGCCCCTCTGCTCACTGAGATAAATGCATATTTGACTGCCTCCTTTGGAAAAGCTAATCAGAAACTCTGAAGAATGCAACCATATGTCTCTTATCTACCTATGACCTGGAAGCCCCCTACCCTTCTTTAACTTCAAGTTGTCCTGCCTTTTCTGGACTGAACCAACGTTCATCTTACATATGTTGATTGATGTCTCATGTCTCCCTAAAATATATAAAACCTGACTGCTCTGAGCATTTTGGCCACATGTTGTCAGGCTATCCTGAGGCTGTGTCATGGGTGCACATCCTCAACCTTGGCAAAATAAACTGTAAATTAACCGAGACTTGTCTAAGATGTTTGAGGTTCACAGTAATGATAGGGGCACTTAACTTAAAAATGTTGAGAGGTACGATTTACAGGTAAGACAATAAAAGGTTAAAGCATGTGATTTAATATTACAATGGCAATTATTATTAGGTTCATGCAAAAGTAATTGTGGTTTTTGTCATTTAAAAGTAATGGCAAAAACTGCAATTACTTGTGCACCAACCTAATATTAAATAACATATGTATATATGTAGGAGGTAAAGGAGATACATGGGTAGTCAAAGTAAGATAGCACCTCATTGACCATATCAAGACCCAATTAATTGTGGTATCCACATATTTGGAAATGTGACAGTATCTATAAAAAGGTCTAAAAACTGTTAAAAATGGTTGCAAGTAGGGAGAGAAAATAGGGCTGGCAAAAAACATGTGGGGTCAATTATTTCTTTTTACCATAAGCTCTTCTATACAATTTGATTTTTAAAAAACCACTTTGGATGTATTATTTTGATAAAGTAGGTATTTTAAAGCAGTATAAAAAAGTATTTTAAATCACTATATTTTCTCTGAGCAATTTTTTTTCTCTTTGTTGTTATATTTTAAGCCTAGAAATCTGAAGATTAGAGAATATAGACATAGAGCAGGATCACTTAGTAGTCAACAAAGATTATGTCAGAAAAAACTATGTGAAAGCAAAGAACGTTTAGTGGCAGACAGATTTGTGTAGGAAAGAGTAATAGTAAGAGAAAAACACTACAAACAACCTAGACAAAAAAAGGCAGGAAATTCAATTTTTTTGCCATGTGATTATTCATGCATTCAAAATACATTTATTGTGTGCTTACTCTATGACAGGTGCTGTGATGATAAAAAATTGGCCTAGAAATGATCCCAGTCCTTTAGAAACCTGTAATTTTATAGGACTGGTAAGAATAGACCCCAGTATGCACAAGACCAGCTATGAAGTAAATATCACAAAAGAGGTACAAACATAGTACTGGAAGAGTTCAAAGGAAAGGAATAACTCTTGATGTGGCAAATTGTTAACACAGCTGATGCTAAAAGTCAGGGAGACATTACAGCACAAGATAACCATGTAATGGCCAAACATCTCCACGAAAAATAACGTTTTTCTCAATTTTTTAACCAGGTCTAGCTGCAGAATATTTGAAGGCATCTTACAGGCAAGTATACAAATGATTAATACTTGTGAAAATATATGCCAAAATAATGATAGATGGTAAAAGTTCTCATGCCAGGAATATCTGTTGGACTTTTTTTGTTGTTGTTATTAAAATGAACTGTTTATATTATCTCCGTTGAGTCAATACATTATAATGTATTAAAATGGAAAGGTACAAAATTGAAATAAATACTTTCTGATTCATGTATAAGTCTTTTTTTTTGTCAAGATGACTTTTATCATCAGTACATGTCACAAGAAAACATTTAAAATGACACTGAAACAATCATTGAAATCAAGGTGCATGGAGGAAAAAGGTAAAGAAAACAACTTTTGGCTTGTTTTGGCATGAGACCTTGATACAATTTGGGTTCCCCAAAACCATATGAAGGGTGGTAAAATAGAAATGCTCAAAACTGACTTTAAAAAAAACAGGCTTTACAAAACCCTCTTTTTTCTTAACCCAGCCACTTCTCGACATGGTCTGCACATACAGTAGATACATTCATTATTGTCCAAGGGAAGACAGTAACTGCCTTTCATTTTAAAGAGCTTGGTGGAGAGGCTAAAGAAATGTGCTGTAGCTGAAGGTGAGTAGAATGTTATCTGTTGGACTTTTAAACACTCTTCCAAAACCACAATCAATATAATAGAAACAATCCTTCTCTGAAGCATTAGCTATTAATAAATCTGCCTGAATGAAAAAGTAAATGCGGCTGTTAACCAGGCTCAAGGAAAGCATACTTCTGGGGCATCTTCTCTTTTTAAGGCCATAAAGCTTCCCCATGACACTTTATGTGTGTCATGATATGATGTTAAGCAAAATTCAAGGCACCTTTAATGGAGTCAATAGAAGAGTCTTCTAATATAGTAATAATAAATACAGCATCTACTGTAACAACAAGACCAATGGCTAGAATTGTGATATTGCCTTTCTTTTAACTTCCCAAGTAAAAGAGCTTCCATTGGTCGTTTAATGGGGGTACTTTTATATCTCATTCATTTTTCCTTCTATGTGGATGGAAATTCCTTAGTTCTTCTGTTCTACTCTCTCACTCACTCTTCCAGGGATATTGGTGAGCAGGGAAAGAGAAACTGAACATAAATATCTCAGGCCCTTTCCTTGTTTTTCCTCTTTAAGATCCAATTGCTCACAGAAAACCACACATTTTACTTAGAATTTCTAAGCCCAGTGTTTCTAGGGGCAAGTTCTTACAAGGAAGATTGGTGGATATCCAGTTGTGTTTGTGACTGGGTGTGTAAATCTTTCAATTTGTGGGTAGAATATTAGCAAGCCCACTTAACTAATAGGCCCCAAACCACTTTTCTAATTAACTAATGTCAGTAATAAATGATGAAATTTACCCTCTCTCTTCCTTATTCTTCTGATCTTCATAGTCAATTCATAATTTGGATAAGGAAAGGGATTTATATTTCTTGACTCCCCTCAAAACCCAACAATTTCTTACCAAATATACACAGGATGAAGCAATAAGCCTGGTAGCATCAGAATATTTATATTGCACTAATGACACAATCAGAGCTACAAGACTCGTTAATTATACATTAAGAGGTCACTCCATTTTTCCTATTCCTCCCCTGCCTTTAATGACACAGACACTCAATCTGTTTTTTATTATTCCTGCATACACATATACATAATACATATATGTACATACATTTACATGTAAACTATGTATATATTACACACAACGAAACACTTCAAATAAATAACAAAATAAGAGAAAATGGTATACTGAAACTTATATACTTGTCACTCAGCTTCCACAATTAAAATAATTTAAACAAATAACCAATCTTGTTTAAACCACCTTTTCCCTCCAAGTTTTCCCTTTCACACCACTCACTCCCTATCTCTTCTCTCTGTGACCTCCAGATTCATTGACAGAAAATAGAGAAGTCGAAAAGATGAGAAGGATGAATCTGGTGGTTTGGATACAAGCAGGCACTAGCTGAACCAGACACTATCCCTGCCCTTAGGAGAGATTTGAAAGAAATTATATGGCACTCAGGGTGTACTTTTATTACCAACAATATTTTGTTCTGCATAATCCAAGTTTCCAGGTAGATTTTTGAGATTTTCCTAGCAGTTGGAATTGTCTTGAAGTTGGTAGAAAACCGTTATAGCCATCATTTACAGACCTGTGGGAAATATGGTATTACTACCACTGTTTTATATAGATGAGAAAACAGGCTGACAAAGTAAAATGATAGGCTCAAAATTACACAGTTAAGAAAGATCAGGCTAGCACTTAAATCCAGGTCTGTTTGACTTCAAAACTCATGTTCTTAACCATTCAATTTATTTTCTCCCATTGTACAAAAAGAGGTTTGTTTGAGTTCCTTAGTGGACAGCATGAACTTAAAATACAAGTAAAAGCAATGTGGATTACAATAGGCAGTTAGGAGGAGACACATGCTGGCCCCTCCTAATGGAACCCTGGAGTAAGTGTGGATGAGAGAGAAATCCAACGGAGGTAGTCAAGAGAGAAATACCGAGTTTCAGTTTATTTTGAGAAGTGAAAGAAATGTACAAGAAACAAATCAGGATAATAGCACAATACCACCAACTTTTTTCAAGAACTTTTTTTTACATTATATAAATTTAATGGTGAGTTTTTATATTAAATATTTAAAAGATGTATTCTAGCCACATTTTTGTTATAACGACAACCTCAATCCCTTCTCCAATGAATCTAGCAAGGATTAGGCCCAGCATAATGCATTGGTGGAATAGTTGATAGTCTATACATTTTAACCAGGGAAAGTCACATCCTTTTCCCTGGTCCCAACCCTTATCTTCTTCCTTTCCTTATTAACTCTCTACCAAGTTGTCAAAGATGTCCAAATTCCACCACTGGTTGTTTAAATCCTTTTCCAAATGTAGACTGTCTTTCCTGGTGGCAAACAAACACATTTGATATACAGGGAGCTAGCATTTAGGCCCAGGAGTTAGAGATGGAAAAGCTATAGGAACATAAAGTTAGAGATGAAGGAAAAAGATATTGATGCTGGAAGGGAAGATAAGAAATAGCAAATATAAAACTGCTTGCTTCTTTTCGTAATTTTGCATAAGATATTTGGATATGTCTGTAAAATAATACATTTTCAATCTTTTTGAGACCCTCAGAGCCACCAAGCGTAATTATTTAGGCAGGAAATCAGAAATGTTAATCAGAATAAAGTTAGTTGGGAGAAGCAGTATCACCAACGCTTGGTATGGAGTCCTTTTAGTTGTATCCATTCTAGTGGGCATGTAGGGTAACTTGTTTTAATTTGTATTTCCCTAGAATCTAATAATATTGTGAAATTTTTCATATGCTTATTTGTCATCCATGTGTCTTCTCTGGTGAAGTGTTTCTTCACATTTTTGGCCTTTTTTTAAATTGTAATTTTTGTCTTCTTATTGAGTTGTAAGAGTTTATTTTATGTTCTGGGCACTGTCCTTTACCAGATGAGTATATTTTATTTATTTTCTCCAATTCAGTAGCTTGCCTTCAAAGATTCAGCTTTTCTCACTGTGTCACAAAATTACAAATTGAGTTCCACAGAACGTCCGAGTTCTGCAGCGCTGCTCCGAGGTGCTGAGGTGGGTAAAAGGCACAGCATTTCTGCTACCTTCCATCTTTCCTCTCTCTCTGTCTCTCTCTCTCTCTCTGTATGTTGACCTATCTATCCATTTATGTATTTTGCTTTATTTTATTTATTTTTGAGTCAAGATCTCATTCTGTGACCCCAGCTGGAGTTCCATGGTGCAACTACAGCTTACTGCAGCCTCTAACTCTTGGGCTCATGCAATCCTCCCACGTCATCTTCCTGGGTAACTGGGACTACAGGTGTGCACCCACACACCTGGCTAAATTTTTTAAAATTTTTTTGTAGAGACAAGGTCTTACTGTGTTACCAGGGCTTACATATTTTTAACATTGGGGTATGCATAAGATTTTGTTTGAGCAAAATATATGAAATTACCGTGACCACATTGCAGGTTGTGGTAATTGTTTACTATGTAACAATAATCTGACTTTCCAAACTTGTATTAAAGCCCTGATGTGAACCTAAAGGAAACTTACCCTAATGGGGATGTTTGAGGACATTAGTGGACTTCGGCATTCTTAAGTTTGATGGTGTCCACATATTATACGACACATATTAAAATTATCCATTTGCACATTAAATATATTTTAATTTTTTATAAATGACTTATTTATGTCAATGTGGACTCATGGATATTTATTTTACACTTTAGATTATAATCTAATACTATTTTATTTTATTGTTCAACTTGTTTGTTTTTGCCACTGGGAGTTGTTTCAGGTTAGCTCCTATGCCCTAAATACATAATTTTTGCATTAAAAAAACTGAAATGAATTTTATGACTTTGTTTTTGAAATGATTTGGCCATAGGTAATGCATTTAATTAACATTTGGCTATGATTTCTCCGTAATCATCATGTGTACTCTAACATTTTTCAAAATGAGGAAAAGCTAAGCTACAAAGTACAAATCACATTCAAATATAGTGCAATTTTTGTGATTATTAGTAGTAACAAGTAAATTTAATATATATTTAGTTAGTTCTTATTAATTTGGATTTTGCCGTTTTATTTGGTGCATTTTAGAGTCAATATTTCTTTCATTTGTTGTTTGTCTAAGGTCCTGGTTCCTTGCAAAACTCATAGACCCTAAGCTCTCTACCTAAATGAAAGTTCACAGGAGGAAATAATCCACCCCTTGTGTGGTAAGCATGCAGAATAAATGTCAGCAGGGAACCAAGAACTTCACGGGTGTCCATATGAAATGCTACTTCTGCTTGTGCTTGGCTAGGGTCTTCTGTTCTTTTTGCCCCACAAAAATGACAAGGCTGAACAAAAGAAAGTAACAGCTATAATTAAGATCAGATTCAGGAAAGAGAAATGGGGAATAAATTATAATGAATTAAGCCTATATAGTTACCACGGGAAATAGAAAAATAAATGGGAGGGGTGATAAAACTAGAAATGAGAAATGATTTATTCTGCCAATATCTTCCTAGAAGTGTTAGCTAAGCATGACTTTAAGAGCTAAGATGTCTCACATCCACAGTAAATGGGAATAGTAGCTATTCACCTTCTTGGTAGGTACACTGCTGGTGGATTGGAAACAGGCAGAAACTACATCAGGTTAACACCTAATGGAAGCTAAATTTGGTATTATGAGCCTCTCACATCACACATTTCAATAGCCTAATGAAGCCTCTTGCTTCATGCTCCCAACCATTTAAAAACAAACAAACAAACAAAGGGAAAAGAGATTTTTTAAAGATACAGATTTCTGTTTCAGCCCAGAAGATTTGGATTCAGTCTGAAGAGTAGCTCAAACATTTGTAGTTTTAAGTCTCTCAGGGACTTTTAGTGAGCAGGCAAATATTTAAAGTATTCATGAGAGACTGGTTTACCGGTCTGTGATGAAACATTTTGTATAGGATTTGAATCACAGTTGGAAATTGTGAGTCTCTGGAATTTAATATAATGTGTTATTATTTGGAAGGGCACATGCTAAGAATAAAAGGGTAAAGGAATCACAACCTTAAATTCTAATCTAACAGCTTAGGCTTTTTAGGCAGGACTAGCTATATAATGTGCAGAGCCCAGTGCAAAATGAAAATGTGAAACCTCTTGTTTAAAAATGATTATTAGCTGGCGTGGTGGCATATGCCTATAGTCCTAGCTACTCAGAGAGACTGAGACAGGAGGAGCACTTGAGCCTAGGAGTTCAAAGCTGCAATGGGCTATGATTCATGCCACCTCACTCCAGCCAGCCTGGGTGAAAGAGTGAGACCCTCATCTCTAAAAAAGTAAAAAATAAAATGATTGAAACCTCCAGGATAACAACAACAGAGACTTAAACCGAGTGTGAGGCTCTTCTGATTATAAGGCCTGGAGCAAGTCCACAAGGGCCACCCGTGAATGCCCTAATGGTGGGATTAAGATTCTGGGGAAAAAAAATGCATTCTGTAAATATAGTCATCAGCATCAAAAATTGAATTGCTTAGGATTAAAGTTAGACTTAGTCATTTAGCAGGGACAGTGTAAAATGCTGAACATTATCATTAGCCTAAGCATTTTCTTCTCTAATACGTAGTATCTATCAAGGTTTTTGAACATCACAATGTCCTTTATGTTAATGTAGAAGAATGTTTTAGCTGTTGATAAAACTTTATATGTTTAATTAGAAAAATCAGTATGAAATCATGCATGAAAAAGAATGTACACATATATGTGTACACACATATAGACACATACACACATATTTTATCTGTTTCACTAATGAAAATGAATCATATGCAGAAGAAACACTTTTGCCAACCACCGACACCCTTGTACAATCCTACTGCCCTGTGTTTTCATTCTGTTACTATTCTCAACTAAGAGTCAAGGGATATTATTGGAAGGTAATGGATTTCCTGTCTTAGAGAAGAGAGCTATCTGGGTATGTCCAATTATTACTGAAAAGCAGGACAGTGCTAAAGGACAAAGTGCCTAATAAAGGGATTTCTCTGGTCAAGTTGTGATCATTTGAACTTTAAATAATAATAATAGTTGCTATTGTGTTAATTTGAACAAGGTTTGCTGTGAAATTCAATGAGTTCTTAATTCCATTCCAAAAAGAATAATCTGTATAACCTTTGTAAAAAGATGCGCGGAGCATAAAAACAGTGAATATAGTAGAGTATAAGTTTCACATTTATTTTAACAAGTACAGAAAAGTTACTACTATGTGTAAAGGTACTCAGCTTCCTATGTTTTCTTACTTAACAATTCTTTATGCCTGTTTCTAAGGAATAGACTGGATTTTGCTTCCATCAGTGCCTAATGAAAAGAATAAGGAAAAAAGCCTGGATAAAGTCAAGAAGCTCTGGAAAAAAAAAAAATTGAATATGTACTGCAACTAGGAAGGAATAAGCAGTACATGTGAACCAACTCAAAGATTAGGTGCAAAGGGAATGAAACAGGTAGTCAGAATCAGTGGTCACAAAAAATCCCAGGTAAAGAGTGATATTAACATTGTTTCAGAACAATAAATAAATCAATGTTCTTAATAAGGGGAGCTGACTACCTAGAGTTAATCCCTTATCTCCTAGAAGTGAAGCCCCCAGATAGCACCAATGATAATAATAAAATTCTAGCAGGGAATACATCAGAACAGACAGGTCAATGTATCACAGTGACAAGATGGTGGGTTGTATAATGCTAGCTAAGTGAGTGTTTTAAAGTGTATTATGTCTGGGGAAGACATCAGGAGACGAAATAATGGTAATGATAATATCTATACCAGAAATGATGACTTAAAAAGAGGTATTGAAATTACAAACAAAATATGCCCACAGAGGAACCTCACTTTGGAAAAAGTTAGCCAACTTCTTTGTCCCATTTCATGATAATGAAAATCTTTGGCTGATCTGAAAAGGTATTATTTTTCTTTTGGCTCCGGTGAAATTACCCCAAGAAGTTATCAAAATAATATGACCACAGTTCTATATATCTAATGAAACTGGTATAGCTATACCCTGAGGAAGATATTAACATCAAGGGTGAAACAATAAAGGAATGAATTAAGCCCATAGTATTGAAGCTGGAGAATAGGTTTAAGAGTTAGTCAAATAATAAATGTGCTGAGTTGTGTGTATGTGTGTGTGTGTGTGTGTGCATGTGTGTGTAAATTTTGTCTTTTTAGTTTGAAGTATCGAAAAGAATCAGTCACAGTAAATTTGAATTTCTAGCTTAAATTGAAAAGAAGTGTAATTACTTGTGTTATTTATATTTTCATATTTATGAAATTTTGAAAAGTTTTGTTTATTAAATATATGTTTTATAAATAGACCATTAAACCAACTATAAGTAGTCATGGTTGTCCTTCTCCATAAGGTGTTCCCTTCAGTCATTCACTGGGGCCTAATTGAGGGTGGAAGGTGGGAGGAGTGTGAGGATTGAAAAACTACCCATCAGGTACTATGCTTATTATTTGGGTGACAAAATAATCTGTACACCAAACTCCCATGACATGTAATTTACCTATATACTAAAGCTACACATGTACCCTTGAACTTAAATACAAATTTTTGTTTATTTGTTTAAGAATGAGACAGATCTGTGTGTACTGGCTGATATGGCAAGATTCCTAAAATAAATTTTATTTTATTTATTTATTTTTATCTTTAACTTTTCTTTTTAAGTTCAGGGATACATGTGCAGGGTGTGCAGGTTTGTTACATAGGTAAACGCGTGCAATGGTGGTCTGCTGCACGCATCATCCCATCACCTAAGTATCAAGCCCAGCATTCATTAGCTGTTTTTCCTCATGCTCTCTCTTCTCGCATGCCACCCCCAACAGACCCAGCGTGTGCTGTTCCCCATCATGTGTCCATGTGTTCTTATGATTCAGTTCCCACTTATAGGTGAGAACATGCAGTATTGGGTTTTCTGTTACTGCATTAGTTTGCTGAAGATAACAGCTTCCGTTCCGTCTATGCCCCTGCAAAAAACATGATATCATTCATTTTCATGGCTGCACAATATCCCATGGTGTATATGTACCACGTTTTCTTCATCCAGTCTGTCATTTATGGGTATTCGGGTTGATTGCATGTCTGCTATTGTGAATAGTGCTGAAACGAACATATGCATGCATGTATCTTTATACTAGAATGATTTATATTCCTTTGGGTATATACCCAGTAATGAGATTGCTGGGTCAAATGGTCTTTCTGCCCTAGATCTTTGAGTAATCACCACACTGTCTTCCACAATGTTTGAACTAATTTACACTCCCACCAAGAATGTAAAAGTGGTCCTTTTTTTCTGCAACCTTACCAGCATCTGTTGTTTTCTGATGTTTTAATAATCGCCATTCTGACTGGCATGAGATGGTATCTCATTGTGCTTTTGATTTGCACTTATCTAATCATCAGCAATGTTGAGCTTTGTTTTCATGTTTGTTGGTGTTCTTTTGAGAAGTATCTGTTGATGTCCTTTGCCCACTTTTTAATGTTTTTTTCTTTTTTTCTTGTAAATTTGTTTAAGTTCCTTGCAGACTCTGGATATTAGACCTTTGTCAGATTGATAGATTACAAAAATTTTCTCCCATTCTGTAGGTTGTCTGTTCACTCTGATGATAGTTTCTTTAGCTGTGCAGAAGCTCTTTAGTTTAAGTAGATGCCATTCATCAACTTTTGCTTTTGTTGCAATTGATTTTGGTGTTTTTGTCAAGAAATCTTTGGCCATGCCTATGTCCTGAATGGTATTGTCGAGATTTTTCTTCTAGGGTTTATATAGTTTGGGGTTTTACATTTAACCCTTTAATTCATTTTGAGCTAATTTTTGTATAAAGTGTAAGGAAGGATTTCAGTTTCAATTTTCTGCATATGGCTAGTCAGTTCTCCCAGCACCATTTACTAAATAGGGAATCCTTTCCCCATCCTTTGTCTGTCAAGTTTATCAAAGAGCAGATGGTTGTAGGTGGCAGTCTTGTTTCTGCGTTTTCTATTCTTTTTCATTGGTCTATATATCTGTTTTGGTACCAGTACCATGCAGTTTTGGTTACTGTAGCCTTGTAGTATAGATTGAAGTCAGGTAACATGATGCCTCCAGCTTCATTCTTTTTGCTTAGGCTTGTCTTGGCTATTCGGGCTCTTTTTTGGTTCCATATGAATTTTAAAATAGTTTCTTGTAATTCTGTGAAGAATGTCAATTGTAGTTTAATGGAAATATCATTGAATCTATACATTACTTTGGGCAATGTGGTCATTTTCACAATATTAATTTTTCTATCCACAAGCGTAAAATACTTTTCCATTTGTTCGTGTCCTCTCTAATTTCTTTGAGCAGTGGTTTATAGTTCTCCTTGAAGAGGTCCTTCACTTCTCTCGTTAGGTATATTCCTAAGTAATTTATTCTTTTTGTAGCAATTGTGAATGGGAGTTCATATTCATGATTTGGCTCTCTGCTTGCCTGTTGTTGTTGTATAGAAATGCTAGCAATTTTTGCACACTGATTTTGCATCCTGAGACTCTGCTGAAGTTGGTCATCAGTTTAAGAAGTTTTTGGATTGAGACAATAGGATTTTCTAGATATAGGATTATGTCATCTGCAAAGATAGTTTCACTTCCTCTCCTTCTATTGGAATACCTTTTGTTTCTTTCTCTTGCCTGATTGCCCTGGCCAAAACTTCCAATACTATGTTGAATAGGAGTGGTGAGAGAGGGCATCCTTTTCTTGCACTGGTTTTCAAGGGGAATGCTTTCAACTTTTGCCCATTCAGTAGGCTAGTGACTGTGGGTTTGTCACATATGTCTCTTATTATTTTGAAGTATGTTCCTTCAATATCTAGTTTACTGAGCGTTTTTAACATGAAGGAATGTCTAATTTTATTGAAGGCCTTTTCTGCATCTATTAAAATAACCATGTGGTTTTTGTCTTTAGTTCTATTTATGTGATGAATCACATTTGTTGATTTGTGTATGTTGAACCAACCTTGCATCCCAGGGATAAAGTCAGCTTCATCGTGTACGATAAGGTTTTTGATGTGCTGCTGGATTCGGTTAACCAGTATTTTATTGAGGATTTTTGCACTGATGATCATCATGGATATTGGCCTGAAATTTTTTGTTGTTGTTGTATCTCTGCCAGGTTTTGGTATCAGGATGATGCTAGCCTCATTAAATAAGTTAGGGAAGAGTCCCTTCTTTTCACCTTTTTGAAATAGTTTCAGTAGTAATGGTGCCAGCTTTTCTTTGTACTTCTGGTAGAATTCGGCTGTAAATCCATCTGGTCCTGAACTTGTTTTTATTCTTTTTTGGTCAGTAGGCTATTTATTACCACCTCAATTTCAGAACTCACCATTGGTTTATTTAGGGATTCAATTTCTTTCTAGTTCAGTCTTGGGTGGGTGAACATGTCCAGGAATTACCTGTTTCCTCCAGACTTTTTACTTTATGTGCATAGAGGTGTCTCTGATGGTTGTTTGTATTTCTGTGGGGACAGTGGTGATATCCCGCTCATCATTTCTGATCATGTCTATTTGATTCTTCTTTGCCTTTCTTCTTTATTAGTCTAGCTAGCAGTCTATTTTATTAATTTTTTCAAAAAACCAGCTAATGGATTCATGAATTTTTTGAAGGGATTTTTGTGTCTCTATCTCCTTCAGTTCAACTCTGACCTTGGTTATTTCTTGTCTTCTGATAGCTTTGAGGTTTGTTTGCTTTTGGTTCTCTAGTTCTCTTAGACCTGATGTTAGATTGTTATCTTGAGATCTTTCTAAGTTTTTGACATGGGCATTCAGTGCTATAAATTTCCCTCTTAACACCACTTTACTTGCATCCCAGAGATTCTGGTGAATTGTCTCTGTTCTCATTAGTTTCGAAGAACCCCTTGATTACTGAATTAATTTTATTGGTTGTTCAATTTCCATGTAGTTGTATGGTTTTGGGTGAATTTCTTAATCTCGAGTTCCAATTTGATTGCACTGTGGTCTGAGAGACTGTTTGTTATAATTTCAGTTGTTTTGCATTTGCTCAGGAGTGTTTTACTTTCAATTATGTGATCAAGTTTTGAATAAGTGCCATGTGATGCCAAGAAGAATGTATAGTCTGTTGCTTTGGGGTGGAGAGCTCTGTAGATATCTATCAGTTCTGACTGATCCAGAGCTGAGTTTAGGTCCTGAATATCTTTGTTAATTTTCTGTCCCTATGATCTAGTATCGTCAGTAGGGTGTTAAAGTCTCTCACTATTATTGTGTGGGAGTCTAAGTCTCTGTGTAGGTCTCTAAGAACTTGCTTTATGAATCTGGGTGCATATATATTTATGATAGTTAGCTCTCATTGTTGAATTGAAACTTTTCAATTATGTAATGCCCTTCCTTGTCTTTTTTGATCTTCATTGGTTTAAAGTCTGTTTCTTAGAAATTAGTTTTGCAATTCCTGTTTTTTCCTGTTTGCCATTTGCTTGGTAAATTTTTCTCCATCCATTTATTTGGAGCCTTTGTGTGTCTTTGCATGTGAGATGTGTCTCTTGAACAGAGCATACCAATGGGTCTTGGCTCCTTATCCAGCTTGCTATTCTGTATCTTTTTATTGGGGTATTTAGACCATTGATATTTAAATTAGTATTGTTATGTGTGAATTTGATCCTGTCATCATGATGCTAGCTGGTTATTTTGCAGACTTCTTTATGTGGTTGCTTTATAGTGTCACTGGTCTGTGTACTTAAGTGTGTTTTTGTAGTGACTGATAATGATTTGATTTTTCCTTTCCATATTTGGTGCTTCCTTCAGGAGCTCTTGCAAGGCAGGTTTGGTGATGAATTCCCTCAGCATTTGCTTATGTGAAAAGGATCTTATTTCTTATTTGTATTGAAGCTTAGTTTGGTTGGACATGAAATTCTGGGTTGGAAATCTTTTTCTTTAAGAATGTTGAATATTGGCCCTCAATCTCTTCTGGCTTGTATGGTTTCTGCTGAGAGGTCTACTGTTAGTCTGATGGGCTTCCCTTTGTGGGTGACCTGGCCTTTTTCTGTGGCTTCCCTTAACATTTTATCTTTCATTTTGACCTTTGAGAATCTGACAATTATGTGTCTTGGGGTTGGTCTTCTCATGGAGTATCTTACTAAGGTTCTCTGGATTTCTTAAATTTGAGTGTTGGTCTTTCTTGCTAGTTTGGGGAAGTTTTCCTGGATGATATTCCAAAGTATGTTTTCCAACTTCATTCTGTTCTCCCCATCTCTTTCAGGTACCACAATCAGATCAATCTACAGATTTGGTCTTTTTTCATAATCCTATATTTTTCCAAGGTTTTGTTCCTTGATTTTCATTCTTTTTTCTCTATTCTTGTCTACCTGTCTTATTTCAGAAAGATAGTCTTTAAGCACTGAGATTCTTTCCTCTGCTAGATCTATTCTGCTGTTGATACTTGTGATTGCATTGTAAAGTTCTTGTGTTGTGCTTTGAGCTCCATCAAGTCAGCTATTTTCCTCTCTAAACTAGCTATTATGGTTATCAGCTCCTGTATTGTTTTATCATGATTCTTAGCTTCTTTCCCTTGGGTTACAACATGCTCCTTTAGCTCAGCAAAGTTCATTATTACCACCTCCTGAAGCCTACTTTTGTCAATTCAGCCATCTCAGCCTCAGCCCAGTTCTGTGGCCTTGCTGGAGAGGTGTTGTGGTCATTTGGTGGACAAAAGGCACTCTGGTTGTTTGAGCTTTCAGTGTTTTTGTTTTGATTTCTTCTCATCATCATGGGCTTATCTACCTTCAATCTTTGATGTTGCTGACTTTTGAATGGGGCTTTTGTGGGGTCTTTGTTGTTGTTGTTGTTTTCTGGTTTTTTTGTTTGTTTTTCTTTTTAACAGTAAGGTCACTGACTGTTAGCAGCCATAGGTCTGCTGTGGTTTGCTGGGGGTTCACTTCAGACCCCAGTCGCCTTGGTTTTTCCGATACCTGGAGGTATCACCAGTGAAGCCTGAGAAACGGTAAAAATGGTAGTCACCTGTTTCCTCTGGAAGCTCCATCCCAGGGGTGTAATGACTTGTTGTTGGCTGGGACACTCCTGTAGGAGATGTCTGGAAACCCCTTTTGGGAGGTCTCACTCAATCGGGAGGAATGAAAGAGGGACCCTCTTACAGAAGCAGTCTGACTACTTTCAGTAGAGCAGGTGTGCTGCACTGGGGGGACCCTTCCTCATCCAGACCACCTGGACTCTACAGAGCCAGTAGGTTGGAACAGTTGAGTTGACTGAACTGCAGAGATGGTGGCTGCCTCTCCCACTGCGAGCTCAGTTCCAGGGGAGATCAGAGTTCTGTCCATATAAGCCTGACTAGTAACTAAAGGCCCCACCACAGGGAGGCCCCTCCCAATAAGGAGGAATGCATTAGGGTCCTGCTTAAAGAAGTAGTTGGAGCATAATCTGGCAAAGCAGGTGTGCTGCATTGTGGGGGACTCCTCTTCATCTGGACCATCTGGACTCTCCAGAGGCAGCAGGCTGTAATGCTGAGTCCACTGAACCACAGAAATGGTGGCCACCCCTCTCCCCAGGAACTCCCTCCCATTTCAGGCAGACTCAGTCTTTTGCCATTAGCTGACTGGAAGTCCAAGCCAGTGGATCTTAACTTGAGGTGTGGAAGAGGGCCCACAGAACAATGCTGCTTGGCTCCCTGGATTCAGCCATCTTCCTAGGGGAATGTACAGATGAATCTGTCACCTTGCTGGGAATCTGAGACCAGAGTATGTAAAACTCCTGGGTCTCTGTATGTGCCTGAGCAGATGCTCTGCCAAAACTCCACACAGCTCTGTGTATTGGACCTAAGGCCCTGGTGGTGTGGGCTTAGGAGGGGATCTCCTGATCCATTGGTTGCAAAGATCCGTGGGAGAAGTGTGGTTTCCCAGGCAAAGTCACACAATCATTTACCACTACCCTTGGCTGGAAGGGCTTCCTTTGGCTCTGTGCTGCTTCTGGGTAAACAATTGCCCTACCCTGCTTTTCTTTATTCTCCTTGGGTTCAGTTGATTGCCTAGTCAGTCCCAATGCAAGAACCTGGATATTTCAGTTGAAGGTGATAAATTTACTCACCGCTTTCATTCCTCTCCATGATTGCTGCAGACCACAGCTGCTTCTGATTGACCATCTTATAAATAAATCTCCTAAATACATTTTAAATAATTAAAAGGTGCAAAATTTTGGGAAAATAAAATTTAAAAAATTAGTCTTTGCTCCCTAAAGAAATAATGTTTATGCCATATCACAATGTAACATCTTAGTGCTCTAGAGATTTTTTTTCACTAATTATCCACATGAGACAGAAAATGAAATAACATAGTCCATTAAATTGTTTGACAGTCCACAGGTGCATGTAATAATGTAAACTCCTCATATTTTTATTAAAAGAGTAACAATCTGTGAGCTTCATCTTCTACTAATGTGATTTGGCACTAGTGTGTGAGTTATGTTCTTGCTGGTGTCAAGAGCTGAAAGTGGGAATATGGAATGGGGCTCAAAGAAAAACTTCAGTATAAATTCTATTGTACCTTTTGAATTTTGAACCATATGAGTATATAACAATTAAAATTTAAAATTTAATCTCTTAAAATGTCACTTTTTAGTCTATTGATGTATAATGATTCTTGTGTTATGTAAGTGTTAGTTATTATTATGAAGTGAATGAAGTAGTTTAGCCAATGGGCCACTGGCCTTGAAGCAAGTAACAAAATAGTCTAAACAGATACCTGGGGCAGAGCATTCCAGGAAGAGGAAATAACTAGTTAAAACTTCTGAAAGACACTATTCTTCAAAATGTGAAGTCACTTTTAGAAATGAGATTATGGTGAGTTCTTTAAAAACGTTGTATTAGTTTGTTTACACACTGCTGATAAAGACATACCCCAAACTGGGAACAAAAAGAGGTTTAATTGGACTTAAACAGTTCCACATGGCTGGGGAAGCCTCAGAATCATGACGGGAGGTGAAAGGCACTTCTTACATGGTGGTGGCAAGAGAAAAATGAGAAAGAAACAAAAGCAGAAACCCCAGATAAACCCACTGGATCTCGTGAGACTTATTTACAATCATGAGAATAGCATGGAAAAGACTGGCCCCCATGATTCAATTGCCTCCCTCTGGGTCCCTCCTACACCATGTGGGAATTCTGGGAGATATAATTCAAGTTGAGATTTGGGCGGGGACACAGCCAAACCATATCAAATGTCTATTAAAAGTCAGTGTCATGCAGATTGCCACCTAACTATCCAAAAGGATGATTTTATAACATTGCAAAGTAATGTAAAGTAAGTACTTTGGCTTTATTATCTAAGTCCTTTCATCACTTGATTTCTCAAACTAAACTTCCAGTCAAGTGGCACCAATTGTCATTTTTAAAATACCCAAAAGAATATTGTATAGCTTTGTACCATTAGTGTGCTGTCACTTTTTAAAAAAATTGTTACACCAAGGAAATAGAAACATAGTACAAAACATATTTTTTTTTTACTGTTTTCACCTTAACTTTTAATCTTTTAAAGAGCAACAAATGTAACTATTTATTTTAAAAGCAGAACTCTTTCATAAATTCGAGGTCAGGAGATCGAGACCATCCTGGCTAACACGGTGAAACCCCGTCTCTACTAAAAATACAAAAAAAAAAAAACACTAGCCGGGCGAGGTGGCGGGCGCCTGTAGTCCCAGCTACTCTGGAGGCTGAGGCAGGAGAATGGCGTAAACCTGGGAGGCGGAGCTTGCAGTGAGCTGAGATCCGGCCACTGCACTCCAGCCTGGGCGACAGAGCGAGACTCCGTCTCAACAGCAACAACAAATAAATAAATTAATTAATTAATTAAATTGAAAACCCAAACTTCTTTTTTTGGCTATATAGTCTATATTGTTCTCCAACTGAGTTTTTCAGTTGTTATTATGCTCCAATCATTAGCCATTTAATCTTCTTTTGAAACAAATGCATTTTATTTTTCTATCTCAATATGTACAATCAAGCATACTTAAACAACCTGTATAGTTGCTTATTAGGTTTCACTTTGTCACATTTTATTATCAGAGATAGTTGGGTTGGAAAAATACAACTTATTTTCTATGCAAATTTTTAATGGTGGAAGCTAAGCAGATATGGTTACCCAGAAAAATGAGAAAGAGAACATAAATTTATAAAATAAACAGACTGGTGTTTTATTTGTGTTGGTAAACAGATTGGAAATGGAGGAGACCATTATTTTTCTAAGATAATTTTTACTAGCCTTCTCTACTTGTTTTCAAAGGTTTACTCTTTAAAAGCATCTCTCCTATTTATTTAAACTTTTCATTACTTATTTCCAGTACATACTTAGAACGATTTCTATTTCTCACAAGTAGACATGACTCTGCAGGTAGATAATGAGGAAAATAAAAACCAGTGTGTGTGTCTTCTGTCCTGTTCTTTGTTGATGGATACCTGAAGGGAGGTGAGAAGGGAGGCAAGGGATGTGGATTCTTAAGGCAGGACATGTGGCTGCTACATTGTGTCTGCTATCTCTTGGCTCTACAATCATTTTTCTATGTCTTCTTCTCTACCACTGGAGATGGGAGCCTACAAACTATATTTCTCAAACTCCTTTGACATTTGGCTTTTTGTTAGATTAGAAGGTGGGATGAAGCAAGAAACCATTAGTTCTGCTTTCTATTGGCATTCCCTGTGGTGATGGTAGCAATAGTGGTGACTGGTGCCTGTCACTTCTTCGGTTCCTGCTCATGCAACTTGCTTTTATGAGCTTGTCTCAGGATCATAGTAACTGTGGACTCTGAGCATGTCCACTTTGCTTGAGCTCTCCTTGCTGCTATATAGAAGGGAATAGATTTTTTCAGTTCCTGATCTTTTGAATAAACTCACCTTCTCCTTTTAGTTCCATCAATTCTCCAACACCTTTGTAACCAGTTCCTTTATTAAATTCCCTCTATTTAAAATGCCTATATTCACTTTCATGTACATCTTCTACAAAAGACTAAGAAAAAGTGTGCATTAACTTTTATTTTACCGGCTTCCCACATCTTCTTCCTGAATCTCTTTCCCACTTTAAAGTTCTCCAAACCTCAAAACTCTCTCTGATCTCCAGCTGCCCATTTATTATCACACTCCTTATTTGCTCATGATGACTTGATAGTTGTGCATAGTTCCCATGCTCATGTTATCTTTCATATCAAAAGACGTGTATCTTAGGCTGAGGCAGGAGGATCTCTTGAACCTGGGAGGTGGAGGCTGCAGTGAGCTGAGAAGGCACCACTGCACTCCAGTCTGGGCAACAGAGTGAGATTCCATCTAAAAAAAAAAAAAAAGTGTATCTTTTATTTAATATTTCCAGAAACTTCCAAGGTAATAAAGTTTTGTGTTGTACCCCAAACTCAGCTCAACATGAATTTCTTTCTGAAGACATGCTTTACTCTTCAGACAGAATTAGATTTCCTTATCTTTGCTCATGAAGCTATGAGTTTGCACTTCTACGAATGATATCATTTATTACATTGTACTAAAACTGTTGGTTTATTTATATGATATTTGCAGTAATCTATGAGTTATTTGAGATTATCTTTGTGTGACTATAGCCTAGAAAGGTTCCTGGCCTATGCACACTTGTATGCATGTTGTACTAGAATGCTATTGGGCTCCAAGAGTTTGCGAGCTTAACAGTGCAAATCAGATGATGGGTGGCAATATTAGTGTATGATACAAGGTTCAGTAGACTGTAAACCCTCAAGAACAGAGACTTGCCCTTCACCTGTCTGTATCCTTAGCTTAATACTGTGCTGAGGAATTGAAAGCGTGAATGCTGTGAATTAGGCAGACATAATGACTAAAGTCAGGGATTAAAAAATATATATATATCCCTAGCAAGAATTTCAAAGCATTTGGCTAAATCCTTTAATAGTATCTTTTTACCCCAAATCATCTAATCTTGTATAGGATTCTCCCCCTGAACCAAGACCAGGCTCCCAGAAACCCTGCATTAAGCTACCATTTGTCTGAGAAAAAAAGCAGTTAATTGTCGCTCAAATAGTTGATACTGCTTGTCCAAATCCTTGTAACTTACCTGAAACATTAACTCTTCAAAGTAATACGTTGTAAATAATAGTTTAAAAGCACATTGTATGGGGATATGTACATTTAAATAAAGAAATCCTGGAGACTTCTGGCAGTGGAGAAAAACTCTGTCATGGGGTGGGTGTCAGACTCTGTGACAGGCAGTAGGGATGGGTAAGTGGGACTTTTGACACCCTAAATTACCTAGACTCAGGCAACAACCTCTTCTGCCAATCTTATTCATAAGCAAGTGCACACACTCACAGTAGCAAGTCAGCAAGGGGAAAAATAGATTATCACCAATTTTGGTAATTGAAAAACTCTCATGCCATCATGTTGTGACCCAAATAAAGGCTGATACATTTTTTTTTAATTGCCATTTCAATAGCTTTTGGGATACAAGTGTTTTATGTCATCTAGATCAATTATATAGTGGCGAATTCTGGGAGTTTAGTGCACTTGTCACCAGAGTAGTGTACTTTGAACCTAATATATAGTTTTCTTAATCTCTACCTTCCTCCCCACTCTCCTGCTTCTAAGTCTCTAAAATCTACTATACTACTCTGTATGCCTTTGTGTACTTACAGCTTAGCTCCCACTTATAAGTGAGAACATACAGGTTTTGTTTTTTTACCCCTGTGTTACTTCATTTAGAATAATGGCCTCCAGCTCCATTCAAGTTGCTGCAAAAGACATCATTTTATTACATCTTACGGCTGAGTAGCATTCCATGGTGTATAGGTACCACCTTTTCTTTATCCACTCAGTAGTCGATGGGCACTTAAGTTGGTTCCACATCTTTGCAATCATGAATTATGCTGCTATAAACATACATGTGCACGTGTCTTTTTCATATAATGACTTATTTTCCTCTGGGAAAGTACTTAGTAGTGGGATTGCTGGATTGAATGGTAGATCTACTTTTAGATTTTTAAAGAATCTCCACACTGTTTTCCACAGTGTTTGTACTAATTTACATTCCCACCAGCAGTGTATAAGTGTTCCCCTTTTTCCACATCCATGCCAACATCTCTTGTTTTTTGACTTTTTAATAATAGCCATTTTTGCAAGAGTATGATGGTATCTCATTGTGGTTTTAATTTGCATTTCCCTGATGCTTAGTGATGCTGAACATTTTAGAATGTTTTTTGGCAATTTGTATGTCTTCTTTTGAGAAGTGTCTATTCGTGTCTTTTGTCCACTTTTTGAAGGGATTATTTGTTTTCTTTCTTGCTGATTTGTTTGAGTTCCTTGTAAATTCTGTATACTAGTCCTTTGTCAGATGCATAGTCTGCAAATATTTTATCTCATTCTCTGGGCTGGCAGATACAATTTTTAAGGTTACTTTCTCTTTACTTATTATTTCTACATCCATTAAGAGAAATTCTCAAGGCACTCAGTAAAGCTCCAAGAAGAGAAGCTCACATAATTTAATAGCCAAGGAGAGGCAGCAAGGCACACAAAAAGCTGATGACTTTTGAGTAGAAATATAGACCTAACTGTGAATATTTTTTATATAGTTTGTGTTGGAACTCATAAAATAATATGTGACAATTTTCAGAAAATGAGAGTTCATTGTTGTAATAGAATCAGGACAAACATTTGAGTCAATGAACTAACAGTAGAATCAACAGAAACCATAGAAACAAGCAAGAATACAGTTTTGAGTTCAAATGCATATGATTTGTCTTTGATACATATTGAAACTAGGGATTTAGCTGATCTCTACCGTGCATTGGAACCCAACTGAGGTCCTCAGTGCTATTGCAGTAGCACCTATCTCATCAATCTCCAACCCAGCACCCCTTAACTTTGCTCTGGCATCAGCATTCTTACCCTTGATTTTTTTCCTGGAAAAGAATTTGGACAAGACCTGCTTTGAAGGGAACTGTTAACATGAGTAGTTACTTTGAATTTTTTAAAAAATGAAAATAGTAAAAGTAGTTCTTTCTGTTTTTAATGTGAACATGTATAAAGTCAATGTAATCATGTTGATGATAAGCTCTGGTTGTTGGTTAAAATTACATAATTATAAAAATGTTTGAAAAATATTACATATTAAAGTTCAGTTTGTAAGAAAACATCTTAAATGGTCCATTTTCAAGGCGTGATAAATCTAAGCACTGGCAGCCAGCCTGCAAATGTAACAAACCACAGGGTGCATGCTCTTAGAAGGTCACAATAAGTGAACAGAATGTACAGGAGGGGTCAGTCCACAAAAGGGAAGAAAGTTTTGTTATTGGGAAGTCTAAATTGAAGCAGGGAAAGGAGATAATGAAACTTAGGTGACAGCCGGGAAGATTGTAACCCCATAGTACTCGACCAGTGAGGAGAACTGTGGGAGGGACTTGCATGCTAAGAGATAAATTACCTGTTGTAATTGCCCAGGTGTGCATGTCTTCCAGACACCTGATCTTGCAAGACAGTTATTAAAAGTCTTACCTTCACTGTTCTTCATGCCTCTAAGTCCATTCTTTGGGTTTGGACAGGTGAGCATATTTCTCACAATTTTATTAAACAAAATGTTTGAAAGCAAAAAATCTTTGAAGAATAAAATCATAAAAGGTAGTCGTTAGTGGTGAAAAGTCCAATAATAGGTAGGTAATATAACTGCATCAAGTAATACAGGAAATTAATGTTTCACATGCATCTCAGTTATGAATAATGTTAATGTTTAAGACATTTTCATATGTTATCTCATTCAATTTTTACAGTAACCTGGCAAAGTTCTTATTATTACCATTTCTCAGCTGTGGATTTCCTGGTTCAGAGAGGATAAATAACTTTTGCAAGGCCATGTAGCTAATACCTGTCAGGAGTGTGATTCAAATATAGGTCTGCTATATGTTATTCATGTATTTTTTCCACTCTGTTATACTGCCTCAACATATTTAAGTTCACATCAGACCAGACCTTTAAAAAAAAACTCGTCGCTATGAAATTTTCTCAATGAATATTTTTTGTTTCTTTCAAATTATTGTTAGTAGCAGTTTATAAGCCCTTCAAAGCAATTTGAGATTTTGCACTTTCTTTTTTTATTTTTATTTATTTATTTATTTTAATTATTATTATTTTTTTTTTGGAGATGGAGTCTCGCTCTGTCTCCCAGGCTGGAGTGCAGTGGCCTGATCTCGGCTCACTGCAACCTCCGCCTCCCGGGTTCACGCCATTCTCCTGCCTCAGCCTCTCGAATAGCTGGGACTACAGGCACCGGCTACCACGACTGGCTAATTTTTTTGTATTTTTAGTAGAGACGGCGTTTCACCGTGTTAGCCAGGATGGTCTCAATCTCCTGACCTCATGATCCGCCCGCCTCGGCCTCCCAAAGTGATGGGATTACAGGTGTGAGCCACAGCACCCGGCCCCTTTCTTTTACATAAACAACCTAACACAGGTGACAAAGTTCTATAACAATGGGCCTCTCCTGTAGCAAGCAGTCACTAATTTTTGTTTTCTTTCTAGGTAAATTCTGTTTATATAATTAATACATTAGTAATCCAGTTTAAATAGCTTGCCCTGACTGCTTGAAGAATTCAAGTTTAAATTCTTCAATTAAAAGCTTTCAAACCACCAGATTTCTTTTCTTCACAGCATTTACTTCTGCTTCTAATTATGCATTTATTTGTGTGATATTTTAAATATATATTTTATCTAGGCTGTTGGCATGAGGTGTTCTTACTTACCTTTGGGCCCTCAGTCCCTATCACAGTGTCTGACAGCAAATAGGTCCTCAGTGAATATTTGTTAGGTGGATATTTAGATTAAAAAAAGAAATCAGAAAATGAATAGGTTATTTGTACTGGTGTTTTGCAGAAGCCGTCATAAATAAGCTAGGATTTAATCTGAACCTTGAAAAGGAAGCAAGAGTAAGACCTCAATACACATGTTGAAAATATACAATCTTTATTACGGTTTTCATTTTTTTCCACTAAGTGCAACCAAGAAGATGCATTCTAAATTAAGCCTCAAAGCTTTCTTTCTAAACATATGTAGAAGTTATTGCTATATTAAGCAATGCAGCTAATTAAAAGAGGAAATGAAAATCATTCTTAAATGAACCTCTCACTCCCCCCCTGGTTTCCTTTAACACTATGTATCTTTGAAGTATAAAATGTTTCATTACAAATGACTTTTGCTAGAAGGTTAAATTAAAACTGTATTCACCCTTTTGGTGTTTGCTTTCTTTCTTTTCTTTGTTTTTTGTTTTTCATTTTAGAGCGAGATGCGGGGCCTCATTCTATCATCCAAGCTGGAGTGCAGTGGCATGATCACTGCTCACAGAAGCCCTAAACTCCTGGGCTCAAGCAATCCTCCCATCTCGGCCTCCCAGGTAGCTAGGACTACTGGCATGCTTCACCATGCTTCGCTAAGTTTTTTATTTTTTGTAGAGATATACTCTCTCTATGTTGACCAAATTAGTCTAGAACTCCTGGCCTCAAGAGACCCTCCTGCCTTGGCCTCTCAAAGTACTGGGATTACAGGCATGAGCCATGGGTGCCCAGCTAATTTGTTTGTTTTTGTAGAGAGGGGGATCTCTCTCTGTTGCCCAGGCTGGTCTCAAACTCCTGGCCTCAAACAATCCTCCCTCCTCTGCCTCCGAAAGCACTGAGATTATAGGTGTGAGGCACCTTGCCCTGCCCATATTTACTCTCTCTACAGACCTGCATGGTGTATTAGGAATGGAAGAAACAATTAAGTACATCTTGGTCAGAGCTAAGGGACATATTTGCTTGATTATTGTTTGGCTTGTATAATGTCTGAAAAGATAATACAACTAGGCCAGCTGTTTCACTTGCTCAACATGCAAGACTCTTTGTACCACTGCCTTTCAACAGGCCTGGTTCATCACTATATGTCTCTTGCCTAGCCCTTGTAGATGTCTGAGTTTTTAAGTTTTGACAGAACGTTCTCTCTTTTGATTACAACCAAAGAGATTATATGACTCCATCAAAGCCTTCTTTATTTGTACATCTCTTCTTTTGTCTTTCTCTAAATTTTCACCTTCCCATTCACTTTTCTTGACATCCTTCAAACTTTTGCTCGCAGCTTTAATTGTCTGTTCTAGAAAATTAAACATAAATTATTCCTTTGTTATAGCATTTTCATCATTTCATTTTAAAAGGAGACTCACCTGGGCATGTCACAATATTCGCCTTGATTTTTATCTGGAACAAAGAGACTGAAGGTAGTTTTCAGACCCTCTTCATGCCAGCTTGGAGACGATATTTATTTTGTCACTAATTGTTCATTCAAATATGCTCTTCAGTATTCTTATTACAATTCAGTTGTTATACACCTATTCACACCCCTCCCTCTTCCCCTTACCAGGATTGTTCCTCTTCTGCTGGTTATGTTTATCTCTTATCAGATAATTGAGTTTAAAGTGTATATAGTCTAGACAAGTACTGCCAGATGAGACAAGATGACAAAGGAGTACATTTTAAGAAATAATAACCAGAAGACGACGTATTGTACACGACTCTACTCCTGATTGATTGCCTTCATTGCATAGCTCCAGCAACACAAGAGCCACATGCACTAAGAAATCTGTATACTCTGCTCTCTTACGACTATCTTTACTTAACATTTGGAAAAATCAGCATCATTTCTAGGTATAGGGAAGAAAACGTCCAGCTAAAATAGAGTAGATAAAAAACAAAGGTCCTAAGAAATAGGATTCAAGGGGATGCTATGAGGAAGACTTGAGTTTAAAAACAACAAACAAACAAAACAAAACAAATACACCTTGTATTTTCACAGTCAACAGAATAGCAGCAAGATGTACTGAAAATTACCTTGGATCCAGGAGCCCTGAATTCTTCTTCTTCTTTTTGAGTAATTACTCAGTAGTGGGATTGCTGGGTCAAATGGTAGTTCTATATTCAGTTCCATACTGTTTCCCATAGAGATTGAATTAATTTATGTTCCCACCAATAGTGTATCAGCATTCCTTTTTCCAGGAGCCCTGAATTCTGATCTGGGTTAGTCATTAATTCAGTGTGTGAACTTAGGAAAGTCACATAAACTTTCTGGCACTCATTGTTATCATTTTCAAAATAAGGAAGTTGGTCTAGATGATTTCCAAGTTATTTTCTGGATTCGAAATTCCATGATGTGAAGACAAAAGATATTATCATTTACTGATAATACTATAAAAAAAGAACTCGGCCGGGCGCGGTGGCTCAAGCCTGTAATCCCAGCACTTTGGGAGGCCGAGACGGGCGGATCACGAGGTCAGGAGATCGAGACCATCCTGGCTAACACTGTGAAACCCCGTCTCTACTAAAAAATACAAAAAACTAGCCGGGCGAGGTGGCGGGCGCCTGTAGTCCCAGCTACTCGGGAGGCTGAGGCAGCAGAATGGCGTGAACCCGGGAGGCGGAGCTTGCAGTGAGCTGAGATCCGGCCACTGCACTCCAGCCCCGGCGACAGAGTGAGACTCCGTCTCAAAAAAAAAAAAAAAAAAAAAAAAAAAGAACTCAAATAAGTCAATCCCATCAGAATGTCTGGGTTGAAATATTGCCTCTATTTCTTATTCACTCCAAGATCTTTGGTCCAATTTTAACTTCCTTAAGTTCAATCATCTCACCTGTAAAATGGGAGTATTAACAATATCTGCGAGATGGAATCGTTGGTGAATTAAGACAGATACTTCACATAAAGCCTAAATATGGTGCTGGTGCAAAGAGGGCACTCCAACACTAGGCATTTAATGTGGGCTACAGTCTTCTTGCAAATAACTAGGAAGAAAAACACCAAACATAAATTTGTATTTTTTAAATGAGTTTCATATCTCCTAATATGACATTTTAAAAATCATTTGTTAACAGATCAAACCTAGCTCATTGTATTCCTCTTCTATGTCAGTCCCGTCAGTTTAGTCTAGGGTGGAGCTGGGTAAGTGAGCCTGAGGCAACAGCTAAACTCTGCCCTTTACTGAGTCTCAGTCTTAGGCTTTTGACACCCTCTTGGCTGCTGGGGAGTTCAACTCAGACCCAGGTAGCCATTGTCTCCATCACTAATAAGAATTTAGAATACATGTGACAATGGATGATCCAACATCCATAATTTGCAGAGTCTTAACTATTCTCTAAAGCCAATCTGTCCTTTCAAAGGGAAAGCACTCCAGGACCACCGAGCTTTGGTTTCCATGGCAACAATGTGGGTCAATTGCTGCAGTCACACCTTCACCAGCCTTGATTGCATTTGGCAGTTTACCATCTTCTGTGCTTCCTTTTGTTTGAGCCTCTCTCATTTGCTTAATTCCCTTCTCTATTGGGAGAATCTTAAAATGCAAACTACAGGAGCTGAATTTAAATTAAAAACTGCAGAGGCTTAAAGAAACACACTTCTGGAGAGCACTATTTATCTTATAACTCATTGACATGTGCTTCTTGAAATCAAGTCTTATGTCTTCAACTTCAAAATCTTGCTTCCCATATTCTGTTGCAGCTCAGAAATTCTTTGCTTGCAATGCTTTGTGGGTTTTTCTTGGAAAAAGCAGCAGCATTTCTGCCTTCTCAGACCATATTCTGGTATCATGAATGTCACAATTATTAGAATAAAGTCCAAATTCCTTAACCTGTTAGTTAAAGCCCTGAATCATCTGAGCTTTCCTCACAGCTTACTGCCTTCCTCTTACCCTTCTTTTACACATGATGCTCAAGTGTTTTCTTTCTTTCAGATTCTTGAATACACCCTATGCTCTGGACCCTCCTGTGTTATTCTCCCTTATAGGAGGACCATTCCCTCAGTCTCTGCCTGGCTATCTCCTACTTGTCCTTCAGATATCAGTTTTGGTGTCACTTTCCACAGGAAAGTTTTCCTACACTCTGGCTTTGGTCTTTCGTTACCATGTGCTTCCTTATTGTACCATTACTGTACTTTAGTAACCCCTGTAAATACCATACCTCTTTTGTAGTTTGTGAACATTCTGAGTACTGGGGCAGTGTCCATTTCTCTATCCTTCACCCAACAACCCCACTGCTGCATTCCCACTGCCCTCCCAGGCCTTACTACATCATAAGCATTTGCTAAATATTTGTTACATGACTGAAAAAACTTTTCCCTGCTAGATCATATAAGCCATTTGCTGTAAATCTCCTAATCTTGATATTCTGCAACCTCCTTTCCATCCCACTGTAAGTATCCACTAGATGTGCTTGTCATTCAAGATATATTTGCAGTCTTCCTGTTTTTTTACTGATATCTGAGATATTCACTGATATCAGTGAATATCCAGTCACTCAAAGTGAAAAAATTTCAAAATTCTTTGTCTTTTTATTATGATATATTCCATTAAACATCAATTTTTAGGTTCTGTTTAATATAACTATCCTAAAAAGATTTAAAAATAAGCAGTAAATGAAAGTGTTGAATTGAATAAAATAAATGGCATTACTAAACCATGCAACTGTAGTTGTCAAAGAAGTCCCCTAGCCTGCTGCCTAGCAGGCCCCGGACCCCTTCTTGCTACTACATACACAGTGGTGCATTTTAGAGCTCCTCACTCAGAAGCCAGGGAACAGGAAAGACACACTGTTTCCAAATGTGACACCACCTGGCTTCAGGGACTGGGAATCGCAGTCACACACTGTTTGAGCCAGGTATTGATGTTGAAGATGCCACTACTCAGGACAGCAGTCCCCTCTCGCCTGTGGTCTCATGTTCCTAGGTTTCAGTTTTCAGTGGTCAACAATGGTCCATATGTATTAAATGGAAAATTTCAAATAAACAATTGAATACGTTCTCAATTGTGTGCTGTGGTAAGTTGTGTGATGAAATCTTGCCTCATCTCACTTTGTCCTGTCTGGGATGTGAATCATTCCTGTGTCAAGAATCTCCATGCCACAGGTGCTCCCTGTCCCTTTGTCACTGAGTGACAGGCTCGGTTATCATATCGACTGTTACAGTTTCACAGTGTTGGTGTTCAATTCATCCTTATTTTACTTTAAAATCACCTACTGCGCAAGAGGAGTGAGGCTGGCAATTCAGATATGGCAAAGAGAAGCTGTAAAGTGCTTTTTTTCAGTGAAAGGTAAAATCTTGACTTAAGGAAGAAAAAAAGTGGTATCCTGAGTTAGCTAAAGTCGATGGTAAAAATGAATTTCTATCCATGAAGTTTTGAACAGAGTATTGTCGTAATTGCTCCCTTTTACTATTATTGTTAATTTCTTACTATGCCTAGTTTATAAATTAAACTTTATCATAGATACAAACATATAGAAAAAATATAGTGTATATAGGCATCCACTGGAGGTGCAGAAACATTTTCCCCATAAATAAGGGAGACTACCATACTTGGTACGCTGATACCATGATATTTTGAGGTTGATGTTTTTGACACTTGAACATTTTGAATGGTTAAATTTTTAAAATTGTTATTAAGTAACCTATGCAATGGATATCCTCCCTTTATCTCTGAGTCTTCTATTCCATCACAGTTCCATCTCTACTTCTGAGTGACACTCCAATCTTGACCCCAATGCGTTAGTTTGGCCCATGTTGGATTTCAGATGTCTGCAGGACATCAGATAAAAATTAGTAGATGCTGAGCTATATGGTTAAATGCTTCAAAAAATATTGGAGTAGAAGAGTTCAAGTATAAACGTCTTGATCACCGAGGGAAACAGTAATAGGAAAAGGAGCTGGGAACCAAGTAAAGATCATGAAGAACCACTCCACTGAAAGTTGTACAAGAGAAAAGGAAGCTTCAAAGGATGATAAGTAGGGAAAAAGAGGGAGCAAGAGTACAATGCCAGAAAGTGATCATATAAGGTAAGCACCAAAAAGTAAATATGGGACTTGTCACTCTCTGAATTTAAAGAAAAAGTTATTATGGCTTAGAACAGCAGTTTAACATGTGTCTGCTTGGGCTGCTATAACAAAAGACCATAAATTGGGTGCCTAAAATCATAGACATTTACTTATTACAGTTCTGAAGTTTGAGAAGTCCAAGGTCAAGGTGCTGGCTGATTTGTTTCTTGGTAAGAACCCACTTCCTGGCTTGCAGATGGCTACTTTCTTGTTGTGTCCTCACATGGTGTGGAGAGGCAGGGGCAGGGGGTGGTGGAAGGGAGGGAGGAAAAGAGAGAGAGAGAGACAGAGACAGAGAGAGACAGAGAGAACTCTGTTCTCCTATAAGAGCACTAATTCCATTATGAGGGCTGCACCCTCATGACCTCATCTAAACCTAATTGTTAATTCCTCTCAAAGCCCCACCTCCAAATACCATCACATTGGGAAGTAAGGCTTCAATGTATGAATTTCAGAGAACACAAATGTCCAGCCCATAACAATGTGGATGCAGGCATCACCTCTCCTTTTTGATTTCTTTCTTTTAGCTCTCCTCCTTGGAGCCCAATATCCCAATCTCCCCACAGGTCCTGGTCAAGGCAGTAACTGAGAGGTTGTAAAGCAAGGCTTTCAATGGGCTTATCAGGGGTCCAGTCGCTGTGGAGATCAATAATAGGGTGAGAAGTGAAGTATAAGGCAAATTGCAGTAAAATGTTTCATGTTGGAGGCTGAAAGCAAGGTCAAGACATCAGGGGCTCATTGTTGCTGGACACTGGCTAGTCTTAGACTGGCTGTAAGTCATGGAATGTGAACACACTTACGTGTGTATGTAACAAAGTCATATGCAGTGTATTCAATGCTACTGTCTCCTCCCCCCACCCCCAACATCCTTCCTTTTACATTGTTTGCATGTGGTTCCTTTTTAAAATGGTATAACCTAAACACGAACTGCTACTTTTAACTGATGCAGAGAGATTTTATCATCTTTATTTCTTGTGAACAAGCTTTACTTTTGAGATTTTGAGAAGGCAGAGAAATGCTGTAATAAAGAATGCAGATAAGAGATAGGAATTTGAAGGGGAGAGAAAGAATTAGAAGAGAAGAAAGAGGATGAGGAAACATTGATGAGGGAGGAGAAATGAGAGAGGGAGGGAGAGAAGAGAGGATAGGAGAGGAGACGAAGAATGGAGGGTATGTATAGTAAAAAGAGAAACTTGAATGATGAATTTCTTTATTCCCCTCAGCAATTGATAAAGAACTTACAATTAATTTAAAAAGGAAGTCAAGGTGAGAATTAGGTAAAGAATCATTGACTAAATACTTCTTTTACTATCTTTTCTGGTCAAAGAGAGTAAACAGAGGCCAAATCTTCACTACATCTCTTGTTAAATAAAATTTATGCGAGTCCATTGATTTGATTAGTGAACTTCTGCACTAGATTCCAACAGACCAAGTCTAAATGGAGTCACTCAGGCCAAAGCTCCATCCCACCAAACTGAAACTTGTTGTTTATCTGACCTGAGAAATCAGGAGAGAGATAATAGCCAAATCCCCAAACAGATCAGTTTTAGCCTGCATGATAAGGAAGTCCCCTGTGCTTCAGTAATTACAAGAAAAGTAACCTGAAGTAACCTGATGTCAACCAATCCTTTTTTTGGATTATACTATTTTATCATCCTTGCTTAAGTTGCCTTACAAAAGCGGACTCTTCTGCCATGCCCAATGGAGTACCTGTTTAAACCTTTAAATGGGATGCTGCCAGATTTATGAATTGCTAATAAAACCTGTTCAGTCTTTAAACTTAATCTACTGAAATTTCATCTTTTGACACTTTGGATAATCAATTATAATGGACAAATGTCAATATATCACATATTTTACAATATAAACCACCATTTTTAGATATCACAGGAATTTACTTCTTTTACATTGAAGCTTTTACATTTGTGTTAGACTGGAGTGGCTGTAGTGCAGATAAACACATTGATCATGCTGCCCATCCTTCAAGGAAATGGCACAGGACTTACTGATGAACTCAGTGTGTGTTTGGTAAGGAAGGGGTAAGACTGGGAGTGTGGGAAAGAGAAGAGTCTTCAGGGATAATTGCAAAGTATTTTACAGAGATGAGGAAGCCTTACAGAAGAAACAGGTTTGGAGGCCGTATTAAGAATGCGTTGAGCTGTCAATGAGAGAAAAACCACACTCCACGGGCTTGGACACTGGTAGTCCATTCATTTCAGCTGACAAGGAGCCTGCAGTTAGGCTTTTGATGGCTAATATGAGCTTAATGATGCCATATAGCGATCTCCTCACTGGCCACTCTTTCTCAGCAATCTTTACCAGTGTCTCCTCATTAATTTATCCTCAAAATACTGCAATTTCTGAAAAACTTACAGATTCCTCCCTTTCCTCCTTGCTTGATTCCCTACTCTGTGCTCCCCCTGGTGTCTTCCCAGGAGATGGTATCCATTATTATTCCTGTAAATACCACCTAAATGCTCATGACTATCAAATTTACATCTCCAGCTAGAACCTCTCCTCCAAAATCCAAATGTGCACATACAACACCAAACTGGATACTTCTACTTGGGTCTCAGGACATATTTCAGGAAACGTCAAAATAAACATGTTCAAAACTGAACTTTGCTCCTGTCGCAAGAATTAGAGGTTGACTGAGTCACATTCTATTTTCAACTCCACTTTTCTTTTTCTGCCCACTCTATGAGGTTACCAAAGGTAAAAATCAATTGTCCATGCACTCCTACACCTGCTGGTGTCTGTGTGACACAATTCTGAGCAATGAGATAAATAGTGGTGCTGCTCTTTCCCCTCATTTCTTCTTCATGACTGAAGCATGAATAGAAGGCTTAAAGATTCAGCAGCCATATGGTGGCTGTGAGGCAATAGAGATGAAGATAAAAGTTGAAACACTAAGGGTGGCAGAGAGGAAATAGAGAAAGAGCCTGGGCCTATCTATATGGCATCATTGAGCTGACGTTAGCCATCAAATGCCTAACTGTAGCCTCCTCTTTAGGTGAAATAAATGGAACTATCAGTGTCCAAGCCCCTTGAGTGTGGTTTTCTGCCATTAGCAGCCCAACTCATTCCTAACTGATGCGGCCTCCAAGGCTGTTTCTTCTTTACGTCTTCCTCATCTCCGTAAAGTACTTTGCAATTATCCCTGTAGACTCTTCTCTTTCCCACACTCCCAGTCTTACCCCTCCCCTACCAAGCACACACGCTGAGTCCGTCAGTAAGTCCTGTGTCATCTCCTTGAAGGACAGGCAGCACTGTCAATGTCTTTATCTGCACTGTAGCCACTCTAGTCTAACTTAAATGCAGAAGCTTCTTAGCTGTCTTACCCACTTCCATTTTGGCCTCTTTCCAGTCACTTCTCAACCCAGTAAATCTTTTCAAAAATACTAGTGTTATCATCATGTCTCTGCTTAAAACCCTTTACTGATTCCCATTGTACCTATAATAGAGTCAAAGCCACATACGAAGACTTATAAGAAGCTCATGGTCTCCTATTCCCTCCTTCACCAACCCAGCAGGTGTCCCTCCAAGCCTTCCTCAGGAAGCTCTAGCCACAATGGCTTCCCAGAGCACCATAAATTCTCTTAGGCCCCAGATTATTTTCACATGTGGGTCCCATTCTTACCCTCTGTCCATCACATTTATTATAGCTTCCTTCCGCCTTCAAGTCTCATTTAAGTGGTCTCCAGTGAGGCCTCTTTGACCACCCTATTAAAATGAAAATAGTCTTTCCTACCCAACCCCATTGCTTTCAAAAACAGGAAGAATTTTTTATACAGCACCTTCTACCATTTTGATATGTATCCACTTAGGGAAATGGAAATCATATCAATTTGTTTTAACAGAGAGAATTTAATATAGATAATTGGCTAAACAGGCATTGGCAGGATGAAAAAACAAAAAGGGGACACAGGTACCACATAGATAGTAACTCTAACAATCTTGGTTGAGAGTTACCAGACCTCAGAGGAGGAGCCCTGCCAGGCTGGGACGCAGAACTCTGAGGGTGTCACTTGTCTCCTGCACCACTTCAGGAAGTTGGAGGAGGGTCTGGCTGTGAGAGTCGAAGGGAGGGTGCACCTGGCTGGTTCAGGCACTTCTGACAGGTTGCAGAGAAGCTGGTCCTGGGAGTGATGGAAGAAACTAGAAAGCTGTAAACAACCAGTGATGCTGGAGTAAACCACATAGCAATAATTCCTGTGGGGGCAAGAGAGTGAATAGGCAGGAGCAATTCCCTGTTGCTTCCTATTGCCTTTCAGTCTTCCTTAGTGCCCCTATTGGTGGAGCCTAGAATGGATCCAACTGGCAAAAGAAATGTTTGCAGAAGCCCAGGTTAAGCAATTCAGAGGAGCAAATAAAAGAGTAAATTTAAAGATGAGCTATCATAGCTTCATGACCAGCATTGTATTCATTTGTTTACTATCTTTTCTTTTCTACTGACCATATGTGTTCAGGATCCATGTCTCTCTTTTTATTATTGTAACCCCTCCACCAACCCATGTCCCCCATGTGCACAGCACAATAGCAAGTAGACAGAAGATAATCAACAAATATTCGTTGCATGGATGAATAATAGATGAATTTATTAGATTTTTTCCTCAAAACTACTCAGCAAAATGTACAATTCAATTTTCATCAGTAAAACATGAGACTTTTTTTTTTTTTTTTTTTTTTTTTTTGAGACGGAGTCTCGCTCTGTCGCCCAAGCTGGAGTGCAGTGGCCGGATCTCAGCTCACTGCAAGCTCCGCCTCCCGGGTTTACGCCATTCTCCTGCCTCAGCCTCCGGAGTAGCTGGGACTACAGGCGCCCGCCACCCTCGCCCAGCTAGATTTTGTATTTTTTAGTAGAGACGGGGTTTCACCGTGTTAGCCAGGATGGTCTCGATCTCCTGACCTTGTGATCCACCCGTCTCGGCCTCCCAAAGTGCTAGGATTACAGGCTTGAGCCACCGCGCCCGGCCAAACATGAGACATTTAGTGCCTCATGTGATGTTCTAGGCATTTGGGCTAAAAATGCCTAGAACATCATATGAGGCAGTTTCTTTTCATTCAGGTGGGAATTTAAGACATTTTCATATGAAGCTAGGTAATAAAATGCTGTGGCAACATTCATATGTTTAAATGTCCTAAGAGTTGAAGAGGCATCAAAACTTATATCAGAAAATAAAAAGGTAAATGCAGGTTTGGAGTGATTCAGGAGATGTGCAGAAGAACTTATAATCTGAAGCAGGCTTGAGAAAGGAGGGAGAAAAGCAAAGCTGTGAAGGAAGGATAAATTTGGCAGGTTTCGAGATGATTCTGCTGAAAGCAAAGAAATGAGAGATAGTAGGAGAAGTCATTGGAAAACGGAATTGGAACCAACTGTGGAAAACCATCAATTTTGGAGTTCAAATTATGGGTATTATTTCTTTTGCAAAGAGGGGGCATTAAAACACTTTAAGCAAAATAAATGATGCTGCTGTTGGAAATATTTTCTGAAGATAAATCTGGCAGTACCATGGGTAATTGATGGAGTGGGTTGAAACTAGAAGCAGGAGGACCAGTTAGGAGCCTATGACAATAATTCTGATCCAGATAAAGATAATGGTAGAAATAAAGGAAAGAGATAACAAGTAACATTTAGAAGGAAGACTCAATATCACATAATACAGATTCAGTCTGGGGCAAGGAGGGTGGAGAAGATATCTAGAATTAATCCACAGTGATACACATAGGGTTCAGAAAGGTGGAGATAGAGCAGAGACTACCTACTTATCAGAACTTGATTAATAATGGCATCAGTACAATAAAAATCACAGTGAATTATTTTCAGTATTTTAATTTTTATTTTATGTTCAGGGGTACATGTGCAGGTTTGTTATGTAGGAACACTTGTGACTTGGCGGTTTGGTGTACAGATTATTTCATCACCTGTATACTAAGCATAGTACCTGATAGTTTTTTTCCCCCGAACCCCTCCCTCTTTCCACCGTCCTCCCTCAAGTAGGCCCCAGTGTCTGTTGTTCCTCTCTTTCTGTCCATGTGTTCTTATTATTTAGCTCCCACTTCTAAGTGAGAATATGTGGTATTTGATTTTCTGTTCCCATGTTAGTTTTGTTCTTTTTTATGGCCGCATGGCATTCTATGGTGTTACCACATTTTCTTTATCCAATCTACTGTTGATAAACATTTAGTTCGATTCCAGGTCTTTGCTGTTGAAAAATTACAGTGAGTATTTGTCATCCAATAACAAAAGTCAGCATTTTGAAAAGCTAATATGAATCTGGAAGAATGTATATATCTTCATCTTGAGGAACTTCAGAAGGACGAGGCTTCTGGAAGTTATAATAGTCAGAAGATGTCTCATTTCCGTAGATATCCTCCTCGAAATCGGACTGCCGTGTGTTTTCATATAGTTCCTTATTTGTTTTTCCTTTAACTTTGGGAGGACCTGCTTCCACATTTTCATAGTTTTTGTGTATGTTATTTCCCTTGACAGCAGATTTGTGGTCTTGGGTTTCAACTGAGATTTTATGCCCTAAGCCAATGATGCGGGGTCCCAAGAATGTTTTAGCACAGACTTTTCTCCTGCTGCTTCTCCTTTGCAAAAATCTCGGTAAGGTAAATCGTGTGGCAACATGGTGTTTACAGTGCCAAACACACCCAATTCCACAAACCACTAAGAGTAAAAGAAGCGAAATTCCTACAGAAATGGCCACTAAATTATTTCCACAGCTTTTCAACATTTCTGTACGAACAGTGCTGTTTAGTGATTTGGTGTTACCCTTAATGAATTCACAATGTAATTCCTTGTAGCCTAGTATTATTAAAAAATGAGTTTGGAAGCTCTTTTAGGCATTTCCTTTTCAGAGCTGAAAGAATGCTATCTGGTAAAGTCCTGATGCAGTTAGAGGAGAGAGTGTATAAACTTATTTTTGGAAGATGGCTCTCTTCGTGTGTGATGCTCTTCACATTACAGCCATTAATGTATAATTGTACTGTATCAAGGGGATTTTACTCCATTCCACTTCCTTTTCTGTTAATGAATCACAAAATGAAGCAGAAATGAGTGGAAGATGACAGCAGAGTAGAAAACTCAAGAAAAAGAAGGTTGAATGTCATGTGTGGTGGCTCACGCTTGTAATCCCAGCACTTTGGGAGGCCAAGGCGGGTGGATCACGAGGTCAGGAGATCGAGACCACCCTGGCTAACAAGGTGAAACCCCATCTCTACTAAAAATACAAAAAATTAGCCAGGCATGGTGTCAGGTGCCTGTAATCCCAACTACTCGGGAGGCTGAGGCAGGAGAATGGCATGAACCCGGGAGGCAGAGTTTGCAGTGAGACAAGATCGTGCCACTGCACTCCAGCCTGGGCAACAGAGCGAGACTCCCTCTCAAAAAAAAAAAAAAAGAAGATTGAATGATCTGCCATCCAGAAACCTGTTGTAAATTAAAAATATGTTAATTGCATACTTATTATCTAACATAGAAAAATTACTGATTTTCACCAATGCATTAAACACCAGCATATAGTGAGCTTCTGCTTTTAATATAAAATACACTACCTGTTGTGATGAAAGAAAAAAGAGTTAGAAAAATCCTGTCCCTGCCCAAGCCTGAGTGGTTTTATCACTTAGATCTCCACATAGTTTTTGACAATTAGGTTAACAATTTTCAAGTGAAAGATAATGTTCTGAGCACAATAGAAGAAATGGGACATGTGCAGACAAGTGCAATCATCTTCATTACCTGTCACCTCTTCTGTGAAGCCCTGCCTATCCTTCTTTGGAGCAGGTAGAGGCTTGTCTTTTTCTTAACCATTCCTTCCTCTGCAATCCCTCATTAATGAGTCCATTCTCTACTATAGTGCCATAACCTAAATGAGAGAGAATTGTATTCTTACTCGGTTAAATGGTGGGCAGAGTTCAGGTCATTTCATCTGTATGTTCCTAGAGAACAGCACAACACCTAGCACAGAAAATGCATCCAATCAATATTTGTTGAATGAAAGAATGCATTTAAAAATGACTGCAAATTTCAGCATCTAATTGCTTAAGATGATAGTTTAAAACTCAAGGGTGCAGTTTATGCTTAAAACATGAAATGAGACCTTTAAAGTAAACCAATGTATTTTCAAAAGCCTTTGTATCACAGGTTTTCTCATAGCTTTCAGAAAATAACTTCCATCTAAGATGATTTTACATTGTTTTCTGTTGATGCTTTAAAATGGCAAGGAGATAAGAAGGCGAAGTGTTCAACTGGGCTGCATGTTCCATTGTGATTTTATGAACAAAACATTATTACTGTATATTTTCAGTCTGGATGTAGACATAGATCCAACAGGGCCTGTGAAATGATTATTATCATTTATGGAATGTTATCATCAATAATGTTTAGTTAAGAGCTTCAGCTTTTAAACACTGTTACAGGGATTATCTCATTTAATCCTATAGCTGCTGTATGCAGTAGGTACTATTTATATCATAATATTATAGATAAGAGAGGCTTAAAGAAGTTAAGTAACTTCCTTACAACCAAAATGTTACTGAATGAGAACTCAGGTAAAAATTTCCCCAAAATATTATTTATCCAAATATCTGTAACGTGCTAAGTGCATCAGTCACTAAATTTGTATAGCTTGATTAGCTCTGAGGTTTTTGAAGGTTGGAAATTATATATTATTTACCTTTGTATTACCAACACCAGCATTAGACATAGAATGACTAATCTATTAAACGTTCGTTAATGAAGGAAGTAATCTCCTTATGGGATGATAATAATAGTAACAATGAAGAAGAAAAGTAGAAATTCACAAAATGGTGCTCTGCTTTCAGTGAGTATTCACGAAAAGTTTAATGGTAATGAACGTTCATAAATTTGTCTAAGGTTAGAATATATTAATATGCACATATTTAACTTGACATTTCACATAATAAAATTAAATAAGATGTGCAGCTAATTTATAAATTTTTTTTTGATAAAAATACAGGGACAAGCACCCCAGATGCAGAAACGTTTTAATCTCCTTGGAATTTTGGGGAGTAATATTGAGGTTGAGAACTGTATGGTCCGCCACACAAGATTTATAATCTGTAGGATCTCTCCTTTATAAGGCCAGCCGCGCTTGTGTTCAAGGACAAAAGTTTAGCCAAATGATTTTAATCATTAGGACCTCATTTTCTGTTTGAAACAGATGAGGGCCAATTATCTGCAAGATATTTTATGGTATATATGGTTACCGATTTAAGAAATTAGTGGCTGGGCGCTGTGGCTCACGCCTGTAATCCCAGCACTTTGGGAGGCCAAGGCAGGTGGATCACGAGGTCAGGAGATTGAGACCATCCTGGCTAACACGGTGAAACCCCGTCTCTACCAAAAACAAAATACAAAAATTTAGCCGGGCGTGGTGGCGGGCGCCTGTAGTCCCAGCTACTCAGGAGGCTGAGGCAGGAGAATGGCATGAACCTGGGAGGCAGAGCCTGCAGTGAGCAGAGATTGTGCCACTGCAGTCCAGCCTGGGCGACAGAGCGAGACACTGTCTCAAAAAAAAAAAAAAAAAAAGAAATTAGTTGCCAGAGTGTTTGAAGTAAATTTACAAAATAAACTTTAAATATTGATTGAAATTAATCAACTTTTTGAAAGATACTAGGCCTGCAACAGAAGTCACGGTGAGGGTTGAGGAAGGCTAACTATTGTCACTTCTGCAGCTGAGGATAAGGCAATAAATTGCCCTTTTAATTTTTAAGAAGAAAAGGTATTTTTACCATCTATGTTATTCTATGTAGAGTAGACATTTGGGTACATCCAAAATATTAAAATTGTTTGTCTAAGAGATATTTACCAAGATAAAGACAAGAAGACATTTTACAGAAAAAAAAATGCATCATTTTCTTTGAAATAACATTACAGGAAAAAAACCTGTGAGACATGAACAAAGACCTACTATAATGAAAAACACATTTTAAGCAATAATCCTTCAAATATAGTTTAACATTTAAATAATGTTCACTTTGCCCAGTTTGAAAGAAGACTCTGTTTTCATTTTGGAAAGCAGTTCCAACAGGTTACCTAATAATTTGACATTGTTCTTAAAATCGCAAATTGCTGAGAAACTTCAGGAATTTTCAAGTAAGATGATGCCCTTCTGTTTGGAAACAAAGTAACAGCAAAGCATAATCATATTGTAAAGGAACATCAACATCACTCTCAGTTTGTAAATTGGGTTTCCCCCTTATAGCTCCGTAAGGCATTTTTTTCTAAAAACTGTAATAAGATAACAATCATTGATTAATTAAAGACAAACTTGTTTCTTGTAGTTTTTAATCACCCAAATACCTTAAATCAAGTTCTTACTTACCTCAAGATTGGTGTGTCAAACTCTCTCTTTTGTTCTTTTGGTTAAGTTTTAAACCTGCATTGGGTTAGAACTTGTTCCTCTTTTTCACTTTGGTAGGTTACTTCCTTCTTTCCCTCCTTTCAGGTTATTTAACACTTGCAAAGTTTCCTGACTCTAGAGGAAGTTAGTATCAGATGCAGCAGAATTAAGATAAATGGCGTGAGTCTTTGAATAAGGAAGTCTGGCCCTTCATCTTTGTCAAGTAATAATTTTTTAACTGTGTCAGAAAATAATATGTAAAGCCTACGTGGTTTTTTATTTGGGCCATATTTGCAGTTCCCATTTTAATATCAATAAAAGTCACTTCACTTGTACTTTAAATTTTTCAAAAAAGAAATATTTTAAATGTGGTAACACATAGGTCTTGGGCTTTTATTATTATTATTTACTTGTGTTGCTAGACCAGTCCTCTCTTCAAATATTAATATTATGTACCAATGCTCCCAAGTTATAGCCATACAGGTGAAATCAGTGTCCCAATTTGGGTTTGGAAAATGTTAATGTTCTTTTAAATGTATAAATAGGAATTTCCTCAGGTATGTTTTGAGGCCCATTACTTCTGGGACATGCTAGTAGCTCTTCCATCAAGTAAATGTGGGGAATACTGCTTCCCTGGATATCCATGGGCATATCAGCATGCTAAAGCCAGCAAGCAAAATAAAACCAAATAAGAAAAAGAAATTGTTTAACTTTGCTTAATAATAGTAGTCAGTATGTTCTTAGCACTAAGTACTCCAAGCCTTTTGTGTAATACTCAGCAAATCTTGGCAACAACCCTATGAGGGAGAAAAACTGTTATTAGTCCTATTTTACAGAAAAGAAAGAGAAGCACATAGAATTATCACTTTCCTGACAGTGCCTGCAGTCTGCCCCCAGCACCTGTGTGCTAAACCACTGCCCTGGCTGCCTTGCTAGATTGAGTAACATGTTTCCCACATAGATACCCTTACTGACAGCATCTCTTGGAATCCAACTCCATGGGAACACACACAGTGCGAGATGCTGAATTAGACAAATTACAGATGAATTCGACAGATGAGATGACAAAGTAATGTAAAATTTGTCTTTTAAGTTGTATTGGAACTTTTTGAACCACAGAGGATTAACTTTGCATAAGGTGGTTTTAAAAAAGAGGATTCAGTTACTGAAATAACTACTGGACATTGGGAGGACAGGATGTATTATTAACACCTGTTGAGCACTGTCATTATGCCAGGCATTGTGCTAAGTGATGAGGATGCAAGAGTGAATAAGCTCCCTGCAGCACTTAAAGCCAAGTAGAGAGGCTGCTGCACCCACAGAACATTTCAGATCAAAGTGATAAGGCCTACGAAAGACATGATTATGGACAGGGACAGTGGAGGTAAAGGAAAGAGGCATCCAGCTCAGAGGGTGGTCAGGGAAGACAAGACCTGAGCTAAGCCTCATAAATAAGGTGTTAAGGAAGAATAGGGGTGTCCTGGACAAAAATCTTACAGTGAAGGAGGTTACGAAGTTGTGAGGCTATGAACCTGCTGTGCTCCACATTCTCTCCAGTATGTTTAACTGCAGTATTAGCCACCCTCCAAATAATATACACACTCGCCTGCCTAGGCACTCATCTGTAAGAAAGGCAGTTTATACAATGTTTGTGTAAAATTATGATTTTCTCTAGAAGGCAGGACAACTGGTGCTCATTTAGGTTTTCCCTTTGAACTTGAAAAAGTTGTTTAACCCCTTATTATTTTAGTTTTTCTAAGGATAAATAAAATGGAGGGAAAATGACTGGCACTTTCCTCAAATAGAATTTGTTTGATGTCATATATGTAATTATTCTTCAAATTTATAAAATAAATGTTGTATATATTCAAAATATAATTATTGGATCATTATCATTTGTAGGGATTAGGTTTTATGTCTTGAATTCTATATTTTCCTACTTCCCAATCTTTGGCCTCACAAAGTACATATTTATTGTCTTCTTTCAGTTCCTTTTTAATCACAGCAATTATGTCTAGGTTTCTTTTTCCTGCTTTTTCTTCTACAGTTATATGGTTTGGGTAGTTAAGGGCTTAGGAGGTAGTTTATTGTTCTATAGTGTAATTTGGACTGGGTCTTTCATCTAAGTAAATCTTCCTCTCCTGTTAATTGATGACAGCAACCACTTTACTTAATTGTGATTTAAGTTTCTAGCAATTTCTTGCGTGTCAGTTAGTATCTATTTTAACCCATGCCCTTTTTCAGATACTTGAACTGAGTAATATTAGTGATGGTAAAAATGAACAAATGTTTGTGTTGTGAATTTTATTTGAAAGCTTGCCAGACTAAAAGCATCTTTCTGGCTATTCTGGAAGGAGCCCCCAACCCCCATGCGACTTGTTAAGGGTATTATGGGAATTTACATTTTAGCATAAAGCATTATGTTACCTGGGAAAGGTAATGCATTTAGTAGCTAACAAATTTATTAACACTAATTGGTTTATGGGATTAACCAAAAAGTAGCTAGAGTTTTAATAGAATGTGTCACTACCTTCCAACTAAAAGTTATTCACTCTGTGGCCCAAAGAGTTATAAAAATTTTAAAGTGGCTGGGCGCAGTGGCTCATACCTGTAATCCCAGCACTTTGGGAGGCCTAGGCAGGCAGATCATCTGAGGTCAGGAGTTCAAGTCCAGCCTGACCAACATGGAGAAACCCCGTCTCTACTAAAAATATAAAATTAGCCGAGCATGATGGCACATGCCTGTAATCTCAGCTACTTGGGAGGCTGAGGCAGGAGAATCGCTTGAAACCGGGAGGTGGAGGTTGCAGTGAGCCGAGATCGCACCATTGCACTCCATCCTGGGCAACAAGAGTGAAGCTCTGTTTCCAAAAAAAAATTTTTTTTAAGTAAAAAAAGTTGAGCAGCTAAAGATGAAGTGAGAAAGCATGAATAGGAAGAGGTAAAAATAAAACCATTGTTGCTTTAGTTATGCTTTGGGCCAGTCCTGGTAGCAGCTGGCAAACTTAAATCACAATTTGTAGAGTATAGGGGATGGAATTTACTGAAATGGATCTCAGATATTAGTCAAGAGATTCATTCCCAAACTTGAATGTTTATCAAAATCATTTATGAAGTTTTAAACAAATATCTAAATTTCTAGGACCTCGAAGATTCTGCTTCATCACTTCTGGAGTGGGGCCCAGCGATCTTTATTTTAAAACCTTAGAACAACATCTAGGAATTTATGGGTAGGAAAATGAGATGTTATACAGACTGTGAGGGGAGAGATGGTTAGATTTTATTTTATAGTCTTTTGTGTTATTTTACATTTTCCACTAACATGTGCCACTTTCGTAACAAAACAAACTTTAAAGCCTCCCCAGGTGATTCTGATTTGCAACCATGTCTGGGAACCACTGATACAAATGAACCCCTGACTGCAGTGCAGATAAGTGATGTGATTTAATCCATAGCCTCCCTAGAAAGCAGAAGCCTGGTCTGGATATAAAAATCCAGTCCCTTCATTCTGACCCAGCACTTCTGTGTTGTACTACAACACTATCTCAATGAGGAATAGATGAGAAAAACGTCCTTAGATGTCCCCTTCAATAGTCTATCTTTTCTTCTTCTTCATACATCATGAGGAGTTGGGAAGATACACATACACAAATAACAAGAAGTTGGGGAGAAGGAAAAAGGAGAGCAAAATCCATTAGGGGTCCCATAGGAATGGACTATGAAAAGCATAACCCTATTGGTGGACACTTTTAAGACATGAAATTTGCCACCTGGAACACTTCTCTGGCCTAAAATGACGAGCATTATTATGGTTCATTTGACAACTTAGAAAGGTTAAATTATGGTCTGGGACTAAAAGAGGAGACGCCAAAAGAAAAAGTAAAAAGACCCAGGAATTCCATTCATTGAGTGTACACATGCAATAGAAATAAGTATCACTTCTCTTTATAGCGGCTTTAGGCATAATAACACAAAGCTCTAGAAATAACCCAAAGGTCCATCAATAGTAAAATGAGTGAGTAAAGCATAGTAAATTCATGTGATGGAATACTACACAGAAATGAAAAAGAACAAACTATAATATTGATATACACAACATCAGGATGAAGTTCACAAACAATGCAGAATTAAAGAAGCCACATACACAATACTATATACTGTATGATTCCATTTATATGATATCAAAATTACATAAAACTTACGTATGGATATATGATAAGAGGTCAGAAGAGCTGTGGTTACTATAGACCTGGTGATGCACCAGGGAGCCTTCCTGGATGCTGGAAAGTTCTATATCTTGATCTTTGTGGTGGTTATGAGGTGCATTTTATGTAACCATTCATTAAGCTGTACATTTAAAATTTGTGAACTGTATGTAAGTTGTATCTTAATTAAAAAATAAATTGGGAATGAATAAAAGAATTCTTTTATGTTATAAAAATGGAGATAATTGTACATCCAATTTTTTTTTTTATTCATCTAGATTACCATCTTCTTTGGCAAGCTGGTCTACTAGTTTCAGCGAAGGAATTCTGTGCTTAGTTTGAGGTAGACTTTTAACTGTTTGAATTCTAACTTTATTTGGAACTTCCTGAGCCTCAGACTTAGTGAAGCTGACATGAAGATGAATTATTAATGAGTTACTAATGAATATTGAGCTTCAACCCAGTCAAAGCAAGGGGTCTTATTTTCTGAGATCAAAAATATGATCATAAATATTTTGACTTACTCAAGGGATGTGTTCCCCCAAGATCACGTACAACCCAAAAACATATAGGTATAAATCAATTTATACCTATTTCTTTTTCATCTTGATTAAGTAACACAGCTGTGAATCTTGCTTTCTTTGTCCATGAGTTAGCAATGGATGGGGCTGTCCCTGAGGTTCCTTCAAATCTACTAAGTAAAAATAACAAAAATTGGTCATCAACACAGTAAGAACAGAATGTTTGAAATTGGTTTTCGTGTTTAGTATACACTTCCCTTTAGTCCAACTCCCTTTTTTTTGGTCATAAGTCTCTCCTAATTGCTATGCCAATCAGATAACATGGTGTGTCTTACTTCAACTTTAGTTGAACAACATTGTCTTTTCTTCCTTCACTGTTTCCCCTTTTATTCCCTCAGAGAAAACTAAATGCACATTGAAGAAATCGAATAACCATTTAATATGAAAAAATTGTGAAATATTTTACTTCTTCATGAATAAAACTGAAAACTGCGTCATTCAGTATTCCTATAGCAGATACATCATTCATCTCAAGTTGCGTATATAATTCCACAGGTCATATAACCCATAAACTATTACAATGACAAGTTTTTTTGTTCATTTTAGAAGAGTTCTGTGAACTAGTACATAAGACACCAAATAAGTCATTGTTTGATTCTGTCGACTTCTTCAGGAAATGTTGAAAGGCATAGTACAACACATTATAATTTTTTTTTTTTTTTTGAGACAGGGTCTCCCTCTGTCACCCAGACTGGAGTACAATGGCATGATCTTGGCTCACTGCAACCTCTGCATCCCAGACTCAAATGATCCTCCTGCTTCAGCTTCCCAAGAAGCTGGGACTACAGGCATGAGCCATCATGCCTGGCTAATTTTTGTAGTTTTTGTAGAGATGGGGTTTCACCGTGTTGCCCAGGGTGGTCTAGAACTCCTGGACTCAAGTGATCTGCCCACTTTAGCCTCCCAAAATGCTGAAATTACAGGCTTGAGCCACCGCACCTGGCCACATATTATAATTTTTAAATAACTAAATTTGAAATTGCACGTGTAGTCAGGCTAGATGAGAAAACTACTGGATTCACAGGAACTTTTCTCCCACAGACAGCGTCAATCACTATTACCATTTCAGAACTGGCTGCGTTTGGGGGCTAGCTCATTAAAGGAAAATAATATCCTAAGCCTTTGCTTTAAGACCCTGCATGATCTCAGATGTACACTGATTCCGACAATCAGTGAAAGGGAGGCAGAGAAAAGTAACAGCTTTAGATCTGCTCTTTTTACAAAATGGGATGGTGCCCTGCATAAGTCTATTTCGATAAGGAGAAGCAGAGGGTGAAGAAAATAAGAAAATAAACACTAAAAGAGTGGGTGGGGCAGGGGACCTCTCTAAATGGGTCTTGATAATCAGGCCCCTGCCTTTTATTCTCCCTTGGGAAACAAGCTTTGAAAGCCAATTCATCTTTAGATGAACACTGGTAAACATTCACCCAGAACTTGAGAGCACTGGTGTAGGGCATAAATGGTCTATGGTCTCAGGTAAGCCAGTGTGATGCTCCTGCTAAACCTGCTTTGTGCTTCCATGTAGACATCACCTTCTCCTTGGATATATTAACTATAGATTAGGCTAAAGTCACAATGGTCTTTCTTAAGTGACGTATCACTTACCATGATATGCTCCTTTTATTAATTTATTAGAATTTTAAGTCTATCTCTGTGTTGTCCTCAGAATCTATTTCTATCCCTGACATTGATTAATTTGGGCCAGTCATTCAATCACAGAGCATCTCAATTTCCTCATCTGTAAAATGGATTTTAAGAGGTCAATGATTCTTAGGTCCAGTTGCTCACTGGAATCTCCTGAGGAATTTTTAAAAATATGAGTGCTTAGGTTCCAGGCCATAAAAATGAAAGCAAAATCTCTGAGGGTGTAACTCAAGCATTAGTATTTTTTTTTAAAGTCCCTTGGGTATGCAGATGTCCCCTGCTAGCCAGTATTGAACACTCAGAGCTTTCTTGAACTAATATTCTGTGACTCTCTGCTGTACCCTCTTCAATAAACCACTTAACTCTTTACTTTGGGTTTCTTCACATGAAAAGGGAACTTGAAAGAGTGTGTTGAAAGAAAAACAGCCTGCAAAGTGCTTAAAGTTCATCAGAGGAATATATATCACTAAAAAGAAAGAACTCATGGCCGGGCGCAGTAGCTCAGGACTGTAATCCCAACCCTTTGGCAGGCCCAGGCAGGCAGATCACCTGAGGTCAGGAGTTTGAGACCAGCCTGGCCAACATGGTGAAAACCTGTCTCTACTAAAAATACAAAAAAATTAGCCAGGCGTGGTGGTGGGCGCCTGTAATCCCAGTTACTCGGCTGGCTGAGGCAGGAGAATAGCTTGAACTGGGAGGGGGAGGTTGCAGTGAGCCGAGATCGCACCATTGCACTCCAGCCTGGGCGACAAAGAGGAACTTCGTGTCAAAAAAACAAAAAAAGAAAGAACGAACCCAGGAATTTGCATACTGGCTAAAATGGCACTAATACTTCACATTTATTGGGCACTGAACATAAGTCAAACATTTCTCTAATCCCTTTACATGAGTTTCCTTTTTTAATCCCCACAACAAGCATGTGGATATTATTCACTAGTTTGGAGATGAGGAAACTGACACACAGATCAGTTGAATTACCAACCCAAATTCATACAGCTTGTGCCAGAGCTTAAATTCCAACTTGGATCACACAGTTTGAGTCTAGAGCCTGTCCTTTTGAGTCTAGAGCCTGTGCATTGTACCTCTGCAGTACTGTGAACTACCCTTTTATTTTTACTTTGTTTATCTAAATTCCTGTGATGAAGTCCCAGATTAAAATCTGCTTTATATCAAAGGAGATGAAGTCAAATTCCTATTTATTTCACACCATCCGATCTGAGCTAAAGACAGTGCCCTGACTGTGGAATATTGACAATATGAGCAGAGCTCTTGCCCAGGCTTTAGGAAAGTTTGAGAGGTTTTAATAAGTAATTGAGGAGGTATAAAAATGAAAGACTGAACTGTAAGATCATGAAGCTTGTAATTAGAATTTTTCTTCTCTACAGTTCACAGCTGGGGAGTGACATGCTCAAAACAGGGCTTAAGTATGGCAACCCTGGCTACTATTATGCAGAATCATGGAAACGACCTCATGTTTACCACTGACTGGATTTAGCAAGCTGCTCCAAATAGAGGCAGCCCATGTCTCCGCATACGCAAGGACATGTCCGTACTCCAGATCACACCATCTCTTGCCTGCACAACTGCAATAACCTCTTCCTGCTCTTCCTACACTGGCGATGCTACAATACTTCATCCTTTGGCTGACAGAGTAATATTTCCCAATTTATAAATCAGATCACATCAGACCCCCTGCATAAGACCCTTTACTGGCTACCTATAGTCTTAGAATTAAACCCCAACCCCTAATACAGGCTATAAGCCTCTCCATGCTCTGGCGGCTGCCTCTTGCTATTACTTCCTCCTGTGTCCTCCCCAGATCACTAGCCTCCAGTGACCCTTCTCTGCACCTCCTGTGCGCCCAGTTCTTTCCTGCCTTAGACCCTGCACTAGTTGTGCCCATTACCAAACTGCTCTTCTCCTAAATCCTCGCATCCCTGCATCCTTCTCACTGAGGCTTCCTCTTCCATATCCCCTCCCCAGCGAGGATTTCCATGACCTGCCCAGTTTGAAGTGCACCCCAACAGATGCTCTCACTCACTATCAACCCATATACACTGTCACGGTCACCCACACAAGACTGTCACTCACTGTCAACTCTACGTACATTATCATTCCTACACATGCTTTCACTGTTATCACTACACATGCTGTCACTCCATCTCACCATCACACACATGCCCTCACTGATACCCCATACACAGGCTGCCCCTCTCTGTCACCACTATACATGCTGTCATTCACTGTCAAACCTACACATGCTGTCCCTCCCTGTCACTCCTACACATGGTGTCACTCACTATCATTCCTACACATGCTGTCCCTCACTGTCACCCCTACATGTGTGCCATTCACTGTCACTCCTACACAGGCTATCACTCACTGTCACCCCTACACATGCTGCCCCTCTCTGTCACCCCTACATAAGCTGCACCTCACTGTCACCTCTACACATGCTATTACTCCCTGTCACCCCTAAACATACTGTCCCTTACTGTCACCCCATGCAGTCTGCCATTACTGTCACCCCTACACATGCTGCCCCTCACTGTCACCCCATACATACTGTCCCTCACTGTCACCCCTACACATGCTGTCACTCACTGTCACTCCTACACGTTTTCACTCACTGTCACCCCTACACATGTTTCCCCTCACTGTCACTCCTACACATGCTGTCATTCACTATCACTTCTACACATCCTGTCACTCTGTGTCACCCCATACATGCTGCTCCTCACTGTGACCCCTACACATGCTGTCATTCACTGTCACCTGTACACATACTGTCACTCCTACATGTTTTCACTCACTGTCACCCTACACATGCAGTCACTTGCTATCACCCTTACACATGCTGGTCCTCACTGTCACCCTTTTACACGCTGTCCCTCACTGTCATCCCACATATGCTGTCATTCACTGTCACTCCTACACGTTTTCACTGACTGTTGCCCCTACACGTTCTGTCACTCAGTATCACCCCTACACATGCTGTCCCTTACTGTCACTCCTACACACATTATCACTTGCTGTCACTCCTACACATTCTCTCACGCACTCATGTCACTCGTACACACATTGTTTCTCACTGTCACCCCTACATACATTGTCACTGACTGTCACCCATACACATGCTCTTACTCACTGCCACCCTACATATATCGCCATTCACTGTCATACCCACACATGCTCTCACTGTCATCCCTACACAAATTGTCACTCACCATCACCCCATATATATTGTCATACATGGCCACCTTATACACATTGTCACTCCCTGTCACAGTTACACATGCTCTCACTGTCACCACTACACACATTGTCACTCACTGTTACCTCTACACACACGCACTCACTGTCACCCCTACATATGCTGTCACTTCATCCCCATGCCCATTATTATCGTTAGCCCTATACACAAACATGTCACCCCTGCACACATCGTCACTCTCATCTCTGCACATGCTCTCACTGTCACCCTGCACATGCTGGCACTCCCTGTTACCCCACACACACTGATGCTCACTTTCATACCAACTTGTTCCATTTTCATAATAGCTTGTAGCACAATCTCATACTTTGATATTTTGTGTTACTCTTATCCCTCCTAAACTTAGTGCTGAGCTCATGAGAAGATGAGTTATGTTTTTCTTGTTCACTGCTGTCTTATTTATCAGTGTCTGTCATTATCATGCAAAAAGGGTTCAATAAATCTTGCTTATTAATAAATGAAAAAGTAGGGATTGTTTTGGGAGAGTAATCTCGGGTTAAAACAATAGACTTTATGGTGTTAAACATAAATGCACATCACACAGCATATGCAGCACTTGTAAGTATATTATATATATATACACACACAAATATTTGCACACATACAAATACACATATGTAGTTTAGAGGATAGCAAATAAGTACAGTCAGGTAAAGAAATTGAAAATCACCACTACTTTGGAAACCCCAATTTGCCCCACCCCATGATGTTCTCATCCTTCATCTAGAGAGTAACCGTCATCTTGGTTTGTGTTTGTTAATCATTCTTGTTCTTTTTAAGAATTTGGTCATCTAAATGTGTGCCTGTAAATTGTTTGGAAAACTAGAGCACAAGTACAGGCTCAGCTAGTGTAGCAATGGCAAGATCCCCAGTCTTTGATGAGGCTCTCAGGAGAAGCGAATCCATACGGAACCATGACACCAGCTTGTTAAGAACTTACAAAGCTCCTTCTCGGGGGCTCCAAGGTCAGTGGAACAGGTGTGGAAAGTGCCATGAGAAATACACAGCTTGTCAGGAAGCTGGCAGGGCTGTAGTGTGGACCAGACACTAGATGGCTGATGGAGACAAGGTCAGAGCCAAGGGTTGCTTTGTATCATTCTGCTTCTAAGAATGGCCTATCGGGTTGGTCAAAAAAGAAGGGCCAGGGTCACTGGGACATTCTGTCCTTAGGTTTGAAAAGGGTGCAAAGTTGGCTGGGTGTGGTTGCTCATGCCTGTAATCCCAGCACTTTGAGAGGCCAAAGTGGGTCACTTGAGGTCAGGAGTTCAAGACCAGCCTGGCTAACATGGTGAAATCCTGTTTCTACTAAAAATACAAAAAATTAGCCAGGTGTAGTGGCGCGTACCTGTAATCCCAGCTACTCGGGAGGCTGAGGTAACAGAATCGCTTGAACCTGGGAGGCAGAGGTTGCAGTGAGCAGAGATGGTGCCATTGCACTCCAGCATGGGCAGCAAAAGCAAAACTTCATCTAAAAAAAAAAAGTACAAAGTTAACTTGAATAGGGTGCATTATGTCCAACAAAAACTGTGTCTGATACCATTTGACTGGTTGATTCATTTAATATTTATTTAGTTTTACACTTTGCCTCTAGATTGTCTTTAGGACTGACTTTATTGCATGCATATAAATTCCATTTGAGTTATTTTGTTTCAAGGGACAGAGCCACAACTCAAACTGACTTACACAAAGTGGATTTACTGACCTATCTAACTAAAGAGTCTATGTGCTTACTTAGTTTCATTGGCAATCTTTTATTTCTCAAACTGCCTGATGAGTACATGGGTATTCATTATAATAATCCTCTTGAATATCTGAAATGTTGCATAATAAACTAACATAAAACAAAGGTGAAATGACTGGATCTAAAGTTTCAAAAATGTCATCAGGTCTTGGTCTCTCCTTTCTTTGGTTGGTTCCCTTTCTTCTAGGAAGCCCCTAAAGCTCCAGGCTCCATACAGTGGCAGGATAGTAGCAAGAATACTTGTCCTGTCTACACTTCCAGAAGTCCTAGAGTTGGCCACTGGCCTGAGTTAGGTTCCAAGCCAACTGCTGGAACATCCTGTGGCTAGAGATGTGTGATGCTCTGATGGCTTGAGCCAGGCTCACACACCCACCCTGAAGCTAAGAAATGAGGCCAACAAATCCTTCCTACTCCAAAGCATGGTTTGCCAACGGCTAGCCATGACATTTTGACTATAAGAAGGTGAAGGAATGCTGGGCAGGAGAAACACAAGTGACCACTTCAATTCTTGAGGATTGTATAAAGGGATAAGGGCAAAACAAAGATTTCTCTTAAGAGAGAGATGATAACGATTTCTCAAGTTGTCTCCCGAATTCTGTTGAGGACCTAAGGCAGCCCCTAAGCAGAATTACTATCAATAAGTCATAAAGAAGCACCAATATTATCCTATTGGTAGAAGGAAATACTGGAGTTATACTTTTGTCAATAAAACTAGTATTGATACTCTCCACTGTGACAAAAACTCTCTTCCTGAAGAAACTCTCCCCAGGCTGGGCCTTTTCTCTACTAAGTACCAACCTTGGCCTATACAGACTTGGAACAAACACTAACAGTTTCTCACAGCTCAAGGCCACATCCCTAGGATGACCCTAGCTGCCCCTTAAAGTGTCGCCTGAAAAAACCTCAAAGCTACCAAAAGAATCCACTGTTTGTTCCAGCCAACACCTGAAGATAGAGCCCTTGTCTCCTAGTCTCTATGGGAGAGTAGGAGCTTAACTTTGATCATGTCCAGTAGCAAACTCAGATGGGTTTCATATGGAGTAACTCCCCTTTTCCTGCTTTTTGTAATTTTTTCCCTTTCCTGGCTCTACTGAGCCTCTGCTCACTCCCTCCCTATTCCCTCATTCTCCCTTTAGATGCTGAGTCACCTTTGCACAAATCAAACTTGACCACAGTTCACACTGGGCTCTTTTCCTCATTGCAATAGTATATTACTGATTAAAAATCTGTCTTTTTTATTTTACTAGTGCCCAGTGTTGTTTATATTACCTTCAGGAAAAACAAACAAACAAAAAATGTTACTGTAGAAGTGCCAGGATGCTTTGGGAGCAAATGTTTTAAAACCAAAACTTAGAGAAGGCTGCCCTCTACTGCTTAAAAATCTTGGTTTGGCAATGTGTGTGCATAGTTTTGTTTTTGTTTTCTTTTGTTTGTTTTTATCTTTCTCACCCCCTATTTTTGTATGCATGCCCAGTTACTAATGTCTTTGTTATAAATATGACTTCTATGCAACTGATTTTTAGAAACTATCATACTCTGGACCAATACAACTTAAGCAAGACTGAATGGCTGACCTTTATACCTTGCTTGCTTGGCTATGGATAGACTGCCTGAAAGTACTAGTCTATAATTTAAGAAGACATCTCTATAAGTACTTAAGACTGACCAAACAAACTAAAAAACATTGAGTTACACCATATAAATGCAATAAACTCTTCCTTTACATTCGATTAGCAAGAGAGCTTTCTCATGACATTGTTTGTCTGTACCTCTTTGATCTTTTGCTTCAGTGAGTGTGAGGAGCCTTTATTTAAAAAAATAATAATATATATATATATATATATTTTTCTTCCTTTTTCACTATAGGAACCTGGACAAATATAGAAACTTTAAAGGTGAAATATTGATAAAATTTCACTTTAAAAACTCATCAGAAAGCTAGGATGGGTAATGATCCCGAAGTGGTCCTCTCTCCAACTCCTCTATTACAGATTTCTTGGCAAACTCTTCCAAATAGTCCCTTCACTACTTCTCTGCTTTCCACCCAAATAGCTACTCTTAGCACATGACTTCATTTTGTGCTTTACTGAGAAGATGGTCACCTTGTGCTGGAGGCTCTGGCTTCTTCCTTCCTCTTCAGCTGTGTCCAAAGTTTTTTTCTCATTGCCAGCTTCAGAGAACACCTGTCTTCCTTGTCCCAAAGGTGAGTTCTTCTCCTTCTTCCCATCCCCTCAGATCATATTCCTTCAATAGTCCTCACTCTTCAACATATTGAAGTGCTTTTTCCATTTTAAGCAGTTATAACCCCAATGATCTTGCTGGATAATATTCTACATAGAACTCAATTTTCCTCACCATCACTTCCAAACTTTTTTAATGACCTAAATAGACTGTTCACTCTGTCCCACCTACAGAAACTGCATTCACACAGACTAGATTAGCTTCCAGTTATTGTTCTCCTTGACTCTCCTGTAATGTTTTACACTTTACTTCCTGGAGTCTTTCCTGCCATCTCTTCTGGTTCTCTTTATATACCTCTGACATTTTCTGTCTCTCCCTGTCTTCTAACTCATAGAACTTTACATGTTTTGTTTACTGGAGTCTCTAATAAAATATTTTTGAAAATTATGCACGACTTCATACACTTCTAAGTTGACATGTAGATTTTGCCGTAATATTAAAGAGTGTTATGGTTTGGCTGTGTCCCCACCCAAATCTCATCTTGAATTGTAGCTCCTCTAATTCCCATGTGTCCTGGGAGCGACATGGTGGGAGGTAATTGAATCATGAGGGTTGGTCTTTCCCATGTTGTTCTTATGATAGTGAATAAGTATCACAAGATCTAATGGTTTTATAAACAGGAATTCCTCTGCACACACTCTGTTGCTTGCCACCATGTAAGAGATGACTTTGTTCCTCATTTGCCTTCTGCCATGATTCTGAGACCTCCTCAGCCATGTGGAACTGTGAGTCAATTAAACCTCTTTCCTTTATAAATTACCAGTCTTGGGCATCTCTTTATTAGCAGTGTGAGAACAAACTAATACAGTAAGTTGGTACTGGTAGAGTAGGGTGCTGCTATGAAGACGCCTGAAAATGTGGAAGTGACTTTGAAACTGGATAACAGATAGAGGTTAGAACAGACTGGAGGGCTCAGAAGAAGACAGAAAAATGTGGAAATGTTTGGAACTTCCTAGAGACTTGGCGGGCTCAGAAGATAGGAAGATGTGGGAAAGTTTTGAACTTCCTAGAGACTTGTTGAATGGTTTTGAGCCAAATGCTGATAGTATGGGCAATAAGGTCCAGGCTGAGGTGGTCTCTGATGGAAATGAGGAACTTGTTGGAAACAGGAATAAAGGTCATTCTTGCTATACAAAGAGACTGATGGCATTTTGCCCCTTCCCTAAGATCTGTAGAACTTTGAACCAGAGGAGAGATGATTTAGTGTATCTAAAAGACTGTTAGAAATTTCTAAGCAAGGAAGCATTTAAGAGAAAGCAGAGCATAAAAGTTTGGAAAATTTGCAGCCTAATGATGCAGTAGAGAAGAAAAAAAACATTTTCTGAGGAGAAATTCAAGCTGGCTGCAGAAATTTGCATAAGTAGCCAGGAGTTGAATGTTCATCACCAAGACAATGGGGAAAATGTCTCCAGGGCACGTCAGAGACCTTTGTAGCAGCCCCTCCCATCAGAGACCTGGAGGCCCTCGGAGGAAAAAATGGTGTCCTGGGCTGGCACCAGGGCTCCCTTGCTGTGTGCAACCTAGGGAGTTGATAGCCTGCATCCTAACTGCTCCAGCCATGGCTGAAAGGTGTCAACGTACAGCTTGGACTGTGGCTTCAGAGGGTGCAAACCCTAAGCTTTGGCAGCTTCCAAGTGGTGTTGAGCCTGTGGGTGCACAGAACTTCTGCCTAGATTTCAGAGGATGTATAGAAACGCCTGGATGTCCAGGCAGAAGTTTGTTGTAGGGGTGGGTCCTCATGAAGAACCTCTGCTAGGGCAGTGGGAAGGGAAATGTGGGGTGCAAGTTCCCACACAGAGTCCCTACTGGGGCACTGCCTACTGGAGTTGTGAGAAGACGGCCACCATCCACCAGACCCCAGAATGGTAGATCCACTGACAGTTTGTACCATGTGCCTGGAAAAGCTGCTAAAACTCAATGCCAGATGTGAAAGCAGCCAGGTGTGGGGCTCTTTCCTGCAAAGTCATGGGATGGAGCTGCCCAAGGCTGTGGGAGTCAACCTCTTGTATCAGTGTGACCTGGATGTGAGACAAGGAGTCAAAGGAGATCATTTTGGAACTTTAAGATTTAATGACAGCCATATTGGATTTTGGACTTGCCTCAGGCCTGTAGTCCTTTTGTTTTGGACAATTTCTTCCATTTGAAATGGCTGTATTTAACCAATGTCTGTACCCATATTGTATCTAGGAAGTAACTAACTTGCTCATAGACTCATAGGCAGAAGGGACTTACCTTGTCTCAGATGAGACTTTGGACTGTGGGCTTCTGAGTTAATGGTGAAATGAATTAAGACTTTGGGGGACTGTTAGGAAGGCATGATTGGTTTTGAAATGTGAGGACATGAGATTTGGGAAGGGCCAGGGATGAAATGATATGGTTTGGCTGTGTCCCCACCCAAATCTCATCTTGAATTGTGGATCCCATAATTTCCACATGTCCTGAGAGGGACCCAGTGGTCTGCAGGAGTTTCTGCTGCCTCCTTAAGCTGATACACAACTTCAGCAAATGTCTCAGGATACAAAATCAATGTGCAAAAATCACAAGCATTCCTATACACCAAGAACAGACAAACAGAGAGCCAAATCATGAGTGAACTCCCATTCACAACTGCTTCAAAGAGAATAAAATACCTAGGAATCCAACTTACAAGGTATGTAAAGGACCTCTTCAAGGAGAACTACAAACCATTGTGCAACGAAATAAAAGAGGACACAAACAAATGGAAGAACATTCATGCTCATGGATAGGAAGAATCAATATTGTGAAAATGGCCATACTGCCCAAGGTAATTTATAGATTCAATGCCATCCCCATCAAGCTACCAATGACTTTCTTCACAGAATTGGAAAACCTACTTTAAAGTTCATATGGAACCAAAAAAGAGCCTGCATTGCCAAGACAATCCTAAGTCAAAAGAACAAAGCTGGAGGCATCACACTACCTGACTTCAAACTATACTACAAGGCTACAGTAACCAAAACAGCATGGTACTGGTACCGAAACAGAGATATAGACCAAGGAACAGAACAGAGCCCTTAGAAACAATACCACACATCTACAACCATCTGATCTTTGACAAACCTGACAAAAATAAGAAATGGAGAAAAGATTCCCTGTTTAATAAATGGTGCTGGGAAAACTGGCTAGCTATATGTAGAAAGTTGAAACTGGATCCCTTCCTTACACCTTATACAAAAAGTAATTCAAGATGGAATAGAGACTTAAATGTTAGACCTAAAACCATAAAAATTCTAGGAGAAAACCTAGGCAATACCATTCAGGCCATAGGCATGGGCAAGGACTTCATGTCTAAAACACCAAAAGTAATGACAACAAAAGCCAAAATTGACAAATGGGATCTAATTAAACAAAAGAGCTTCTGCAGAGCAAAAGAAACTACCATCAGAGTGAACAGGCAACCTAAAGAATGGGAGAAAATTTTTGCAATCTACTCATATGACAAAGGGCTAATATCCAGAATCTACAAAGAAGTTAAACAAATTTACAAGAAAAAAATCAAACAATCCCATCAAAAGTGGGCAAAGGATATGAACAAACACTTCTCAAAAGAAGACATTTATGCAGCCAACAGACACATGAAAAAATGCTCATCATCACTGGCCATCAGATAAATGCAAATCAAAACCACAATGAGATACCATCTCACTCCAGTTAGAATGGCGATCATTAAAAAGTCAGGAAACAACAGGTGCTGGAGAGGATGTGGAGAAATAGGAACACTTTTGCACTGTTGGTGGGAGTGTAAATTAGTTCAACCATTGTGAAATACAGTGTGGCAATTCCTCAAGGATCGAGAACTAGAAATACCATTTGACCCAACCATCCCGTTACTGGGCATACACTCAAAGGCTATAAAGACACATGCACACAAATGTTTATTGCCTTTTGTTTATTGTGGCACTATTCACAATAGCAAAGACTTGGAATCAACCCAAATGTCCATCAATGATAGACTGGATTAAGAAAATGTGGCACATATACACCATGGAATACTATGCAGTCATAAAAAAGGATGAGTTCATGTCCTTTGTAGGGACATGGATGAAGCAGGAAACCATCATTCTGAGCACACTATCGCAAGGATAGAAAACCAAACACCGCATGTTCTCACTTATAGGTGGGAATTGAACAATGAGAACACTTGGACACAAGGCAGGGAACATCACATACTGCGGCCTGTTGTGGGGTGTGGGGAACGGGGAGAGATAGCATTAGAGATATACCTCATGTAAATGACGAGTTAATGGTTGCAGCACACCAACATGGCACATGTATACATAAGTAACAAACCTGCACATTGTGCACATGTACCCTAGAACTTAAAAGTATAATGATAAAAAATACATATAAAAAAATAAAAGAAACCCTGATTTTTAAAAATGTACCTCCTATAGAGCTATAGAAACTAAAACAAAACAGCATGGTTCTGGTGTAAGAACAGACACAATGACAAGTGGAACAGAATAGAATACTCGGAAACAAATCCACACACTTACAGTGAACTCATTTTAGGCAAAGGTGCCAAGTACGTACATTAGGAAAAAGACAGTGTCTTCAATAAATGGTACTGGGAAAACTGGGGTATCCATATGTAGAAGAATAAAACTTGATCCCTATATCTTACCTTACACAAAAATCAAATCAAAATGGATTAAAGACTTAATCTAAGACCTTAAACTCTGAAACTACTGTAAGTAAACATTGCAGCCAGGTGCAGTGGCTCATGCCTGTAATTCCAGCACTTTGGAAGGCTGAGGTGGACAGATCACGAGGTGAGGAGTTTGAGACCAGCCTGACCAACATGGTGAAACCCTGTCTCTACTAAAAATATAAAAATTAGCTGGGTGTGGAGGCAGGCACCTGTAATCCTAGCTACTCAGGAGGCTGAATAAGGAGAATCACTTGAACCTGGCAGGTGGAGGTTGCAGTGAGCCAAGATCGGGGCCATTGCACTCCAGTCTAGGTGACAGAGTGAGACTTCATCTCAAAAGAGAGAGAGAGAGAGAGAGGGAGAGAGAGAGAAGAAAACATTGGGGAAAACCTGCAGGACATTTGTCTGGGCGAAAATTTCTTGAGTAACACTCCACAAGTACAGGCAACCAAATAAAAAATGGACAAATGGGATCACATCAAGTTGAAAAGCCTCCATACAACAAAGGAAACAATCAACAAAGTGAAGAGCAACCCACAGAATGGGAGAAAATGTTTGCAAACTACCCATCTGACAAGGGATTAATAACTGGAATATAGAAGGAGCTCAAACAACTCCACAGGAAAAACTCTAGTAATCTGATTTAAAAATGGGCTAAATATTTGAATAGACATTTCTCAGAAGACATACAAATGGCAAACAGGCATTTGAAAAGGTACTTAACATCATTGATCATCAGAGAAATGCAAATCAAAACTATCTCACCCATATAGATGGTGAATATCTAAAAGACAGACAGTAACAAATGCTGCCGAGGATGTGGAGAAAAAGGAAGTCTTATACATTGTGGGTGGGAATGTAAATTAGTACAACCACCCTGGAAAATGGTTTGGAGGTTCCTCAAAACACTAAAAACACAGCTATCATATGATCTGGCAATCCCACTTTAGGTATATACCCCCAAAAAGCAAAATCAATATACCAAAGAGATATCTGCATTCTCTTGTTGCAGCACTGTCACAGCAGCCAAGATTTGGAAGCAACCTAGGTGTCCTGATGGACTAGGTGTCCCCCCTGGCTGAAGGAACAAAGCAAATGCGATACTTACAAACAGTGGAGTACTATTCTGCCATAAAAAAAGAATGAGATTCCGTAATTTGCAACAGCATAGATGGAACTGGAGGTCATTATGTTAAGTGAAATAAACCAAGCACAGAAAGACAAACATCACATGTCCTCACTTATTTGTGAAATCTAAAAATCAAATCAATTGAACTCACGGAGATAAAGAATAGAATGATAGTTGCCAGAGGCTACGAAGAGTAGTGGGGGGGACACGGGGTTGTGGGAAGGTGTGGATGGTTAACAGGAACAAAAAAATAGGAAGAAAGAATAAGGCCTAATATTTTGGTATTTGATAGCACAAAAGGGGACTATGTAGTCAATAATCATTTAATTGTACATTTAGAAATAACTAAAAGAGTATAATTGGATTGCTTGTAATGCAAAGGATTAAATGCTTGAGTGGATGGATACCCCATTTTCCATGATATGATTATTACACATTGCATGCCCTGTGCAAAATATATTATGTACTCTATTAATATGGGTACCTACTGTGTACCCACAAAAATTAAAAATAAAAAAATAAAAAATGTACTTCCTATTTCTGTTGTCTGAATGGGCCTGGACTGAAAAATAGCGAATATAGTTCATTAAAATACTTGAAAAGTATAAAAATTCATTAAGCCACAATGATATTAAAAAAGCAGTAAATGTGAAAACAAAAATGTTTTTGCTCACATAGGATATTATTATTATACCAATCTTTATTTGAAAAATTGGTAATTAAAAGGAGTGAATTAAACATTTATTCTGTTTGTAGTGCAGGATAATAAAATAGCGTCAGTTGCGGAGGAAATACTTTTATGGAAGAATACTAAGTAATAAATGGACAGTATAAGAAAATCACCATTTGGCAACCACAAATGAAATAACTGATTCCATTAAGAATTATCAACATGGGATCAAGTCATTTGATGAATGGCCAATGGAAACATTTTCCCACATTAGCTCACATATTATCTGCCAATAACAAGGGGGGCACTGGACATCTACAGTGGTGAGATCGGGCTGCCACCCTCCTAACACAGTAATCAAATTGACTATCAGGAATAGTGAGACACTATATACTTCCTGATGGGATGTTGTGGGAATTATACAGCATTCTCTATGACATATTCTTACTAAAATGTGCTTAACCCAAATCTAAATCAGTCTGCATTTCTAACTAAAAGTTGAAAAGACATACAGAAGACAAAAGAATACATTAAATTAAACCAACAGGAAGCAATAAGACCAGAAAATGAACATTTCGCAAGATACCTGGCCTGGTCTCTTTGAAAAGTCAAAAGCAGGGAGTAGTGACTCTTGCAGATTGAGTTAGGAGTCATAACAGAACACAGTTTAGGGTTCTTGATAGACTCTTTGAAAAATCCGTATAAAATGGACTTTGGGAACAAGTGGGAAAATGTGAATATGAACTAGGTATTAGATATTTAGGAATTATTGTTTATTTTATTAATACAAGGTTGTAAAAGGTATTATCATTATATAAAAATCTTGTTTTAAGAGATGCATGCTGAAGTATTTAGGAATAACATGTTATGATGTTTGTAACCTAAGTTTAAATGAGGAGAGAGATTTGTTGATTTTGGGGGTGGATATATGAATATTCACTGCACTCTTCTTTCAACTTTCCTATGCATTGTAGTAATTTTCAGAATATTTTTTAAAGCCTCTATGCTGCCTTCTTGTCACTGCCGCTCATCTTTATTACTACTGTGAAGAGACAGCAGCCCATTCTTTCAATCTCTGCCAAGCCCAAGTCACTGCCATCCTCAGAATGCCATCCCCTTTCCACATATCTGTTTGGTCTTTGTAGTCCTGAAGTCCCAAAGACTCAATTGGGTGTGGACGTGAAAGGAAGAGGGGGACATTGTTTGGCCAGAGTGTATTTGGGTTTCCCAGGTACAGCAGGTCACGTCTGTAAAACCAAAAAGTATCTGAGGCAGGTCTTAATCAATTTAGAAAGTTTACGTTGCCAAGATTAAGGACATGCACCTGGGAGGCAGGTCTGTACCTTTCTTGAAAGATGATTTTGAGGGCTTTATTTTTTAAAGGAGAAAGGGCGGACATCAGGAAAAGGAGAAGAAACTTTTAAGAGGTGTGGGTAGATAAGAGACAAACGGTTGCATTCTTTTGAGTCATTGATCAGCCTTTCACTGAATATACAATTTACATGTGAAAGGGAGGTAGAGGAAGAGTCACTTATGCCTTGTCTAGCTCAGTGAATCTACATTTTTTACATCAGCAATCAGATACACATTTGTCTCAAGTGAGCAGAGGGATAACTTTCTGTCTTGCACCTCTGAAGATAAGCTATCAATTTACATTGTCAGGGTAAAATTCAACACAACTGTTTTAAGGTAAAGATCTTGGGGTTCACAGGGAATTTCCTAGTGGACAAATTGTGAGGGAGGTATGTGGCTTCTTCTTCTTCTTCTTCTTTATTTTTTTTCTTTAATCTCTGTAGCTATCTTATTTAGGAGTAAAATGGGAGGCAGACTTGTCTGAAACACTTCCCAGCTTGACATTTCCATTTGGCTTAGTAATTTGGCGGCCCCAAGATTTATTTTCCTTTCCTATGTCCTGTTCACACAACCACTCACAGGCACACAGTCATGGCCAGATGTTCTTGTTTTAAAAATTTTTATTTATGTATTTATTTTTTACAATTTTATTTTTTATTTTCATTTTTTATTATACTCTAAATTCTAGGGTACATGTGCACAACATGCGGGTTCGTTACATATGTATACATGTGCCATGTTGGTGTGCTGCACCCATCAAGTCATCATTTACATTAGTTATATCTCCTAATGCTAACAGACACATGAAAAAATGCTCATCATCACTGGCCATTGGAGAAATGCAAATCAAAACCAAAATGAGATACCATCTCACACCAGTTAGAATGGTGATCATTAAAAAGCCAGGAAACAACATGTGCCGGAGAGGATGTGGAGAAATAGGAACATGTTTTCACTGTTGGTGGGACTGTAAACTAGTTCAACCATTGTGGAAGACAGTGTGGCGATTCCTCAAGGATTGAGAACTAGAAATACCATTTGACCCAGCCATCCCATTACTGGGCATACACCCAAAGGATTATAAACCATGCTGCTATAAAGACACATGCACACATGTGTTTATTGTGGCACTATTCACAATAGCAAAGACTTGGAATCAACCCAAATGTCCATCAATTATAGACTGGATTAAGAAAATATTGTACATATACACCATGGAATACTATGCAGCCATAAAAAAGGATGAGTTCATGTCTCTTGTAGGGACATGGATGAAGCTGGAAACCATCATTCTGAGCAAACTATTGCAAGGACAGAAAACCAAACACCGCATGTTCTCACTCATAGGTGGGAATTGAACAATGAGAACACTTGGACACAGGGTGGGGAACATCACACACTGGGGCCTGTTGTGGGGTGAGGGGAAGGTGGAGTGATAGCATTAGCAGATGCTCTTTAAGGTTCACTCAGAAGCCTGTACCATGGTGGCCTCCCAGACAGAGACTGAGAGTAACACACCAGCCCCTTCCCTTCCCTCACAGCCGCTAGGAGGCAGCTTCCTTCACTTTCGAGGTCCAGAGCTGAGCCATCTTCTTCATTGCCTGGCGATGACAGCCTCCTAGGTGCTTGTCCTCTCACTGTCTCTCTCTCGTCAATTCCCCAAGTCAAAAGCAAATTTTAAAAAAGGCAAACAAAAACAGTGCTTATTTGTTGTTCTTTCTTCCTGTCAGTTCCATTCAGTTTTGTTGAATTCCTTTCAGTAAACCAGATACTGGGGACAGTGTCTCTCCACTCTGCCTTGGGTTAAGCTCCAACTTGTCCATCTCTCCTGCCCTTGGTAGTTTTTCTTCTTGCCCCTTCCTTTCTCCTGAATATTAAATAGTAACTAACATTATAGATTTCCCACCATGTGACAGGCACTGTTCTAAGCACATTCTATGCATTGGCTTTTTTAATCATTATAACGATTGTCTTAGCCCCTCTGGCTGCTATAACAAAATACCACAAAACGAGGTGGCTTATAAACAACAAATTTATTTCTAACAGTTCCAGGAGCTGAGAAATCCGAGATCACGTTGCTAGCAGATTTGGTATCTGGTGAGGGCCAATTTCCTCATAGATGACACCTTCTCGCTGTGGTCTCACATGGTGGAAGGGGCAAGGAGTATCTCTTAGGTCTCTATTATGAAGGTATTAATGCCATTTATGAGGGCTCTAACCCCATAACCTAATCACCTCCCAAAGACCCATCTGTTAATACCATCACAATGCAGGTGAGAATTTCAACAAATGAATGTTGTGGAAACAAAAACATTCATACCATATCAACAACCTTAAAAAAATTGTCATCCTCTTGTTACAGAAGAAGAAACTGAGGCACAGAGAGTTTCAAAAGTTTGTGCAAGATCAAATCTAAGAGGTATCTTGTTTTCTCAATAGTTTTGTATTTATAAATGTGTCTAACAAGTAATTGAGTTTTTACTCTGTCATATACTATTCAAGGTATGGGGAATATAGCATTAAACTAAGAAATGTACCTGTTCGTGAAGCTTTCATACCTGTGGGGAAGAAAAATAATAATCAATTAATTAATTAATATAAAGTATGTATTGCAAACCTTGATTAGATGATACAGTGTAACAGAGAGTGGAACACAAAGTTCTCTTTGATGAGTCAAATCGCATCATTAAAAAGTATTTTTACATGTATTTTTAAATAGTAATGTATTCTTCTGGTTCAGACAGTAAAACACATAAAAATGATCAAAAAAGTAAATAATCTTCTCAGAAAAATATGTAAACAAGTAAATAGAAGAAAATCTATTATTAGTTTGTTATTAATCCTTACAAAAATTTTATGCTTTATGCACATTTAAGACTATAAAAATATATTATTTTCCCCGCATTTTTTATTCTAAGGAAACATATTTTACTATGCCATACACAGTCCTATACTTGCTTTCCACAATATTTATTTTGGGGTTGTCTCGCTCTTGTCCCCCAGGCTGGAGTGCAATGGCGCAATCTTGACTCACCGCAACCTCTGCCTCCCAGGTTCAAGTGATTCTCTTTCCTCAGCCTCCTGGTAGCTGGGATTACAGGCACCTGCCACCACACTCAGCTAATTTTTGTAATTTTAGTAGAGACGGGGGTTTCGTCATGTTGGCCAGGCTGGTCTAGAACTCCTGACCTCAGGTGATCGGCCCGCCTCGGTCTCCCAGAGTGCAGGGATTAGAGGCGTGAGCCACTGCGCCCGGCCTATTTTGGAGATTTGCTCATAACAATACTTAAAAGGCATCTTCATTTTGTTTTCACAACTGCCTACATTTTCACTGCATGAACATATCATCATTTATTTAACTAGTTTTCTATTGATGACCACTTAGGTTGTTTCTAATCTTTAATTATTACAAGCAACACTGCAATGAATAACCTTATACATGAGGGGTCGGCAAACTGTTTCTGTAAAGGGCCAGATAGTAAATATTTTAGGCATTGCAGGCCATATGGTCTCTGTCACAGCTGAATTCTGCCATTGTAGCATGAAAGCAGTCATTGACAATATGTCTACATAAGCAAATGGGCATGGTTTTTTTTTTTTTTTTCCAATTATTATTTTTTATTTTAATAGGTTTTTGGTGAACAAGTGGTATTTGGATACATTAATAAGTCTTTTAGTGGTGATTTCTGAGATTATGCTGCACTCATCACTCGAGCAGTGTACACTGTACCCAATGTATAGTCTTTAAAAATTTTTTTTTATTATACTTTAAGTTCAAGGATACATGTGCAGAATGTGCAGGTTTGTTACATAGGTATACATGTGCCATGGTGGTTTGCTGAATCCATCAACCTGTCATCTACATTAGGTATTTCTCCTAATAGTATCCCTCCCCTAGGCCCCCCACCCCCTGACAGGCCCCAGTGTGTAATGTTCCCCTCCTTGTGTCAGTATGTTCTCATTGTTCAACTCCCACTTATGAATGAGAACATGCAGTGTTTGGTTTTCTGTTCCTGTGTTAGTTTGCTGAGAATGATGGGTTTCCAACTTCGTCCATGTCCCTGCAAAGAACATCAACTTATCCTTTTTTGTGGCTGCATAGTATTCCATAGTGTATATGTGCCACATTTTCTTTATCCAGTCTATCATTGATGGGCATTTGGGTCAGCTCCAAGTCTTTTGCTATTATGAACAGTGCTGCAATAAACATACATCTGCATGTATCATTATAGTAGAATGATTTATTGTCCTTTGGGTATATACTCAGTAATGGGATTGCTGGATCAAATGGTATTTCTGGTTTTAGATCCTTGAGGAATGGCCACACTGTCTTCCACAATGGTTGAACTAATTTGCACTCCCACCAACAATGTAGAAGCATTCCTATTTCTCCACATCCTCTCCAGCACCTGTCGTTTCCTGACTTCTTAATGATCTCCATTTTAAATGCCTGAGATGGTATCTCATTGTGGTTTTGATTTGTATTTCTCTAATGACCAGTGATGATGAGCTTTTTTTTAATGTTTGTTGACCCCATAAATGTTTTCTTTTGAGAAGTGTCTGTTCATATCCTTTGCCCACTTTTTGATGGGATTGTTTTTTTCTTGTAAATTTGTTTAAGTTCTTTGTAGATTCTGGATATTAGCCCTTTGTCAGGATGGATAGATTGTAAAAATTTTCTCCCATTCTGTAGGCTGCCTGTTCACTCTGATGATAGTTTCTTTTGCTGTGCAGAAGCTCTTTAGTTTAATTAGATCCTGGCAAATGGGCATGGTTGTTTTAAATAAAACCTTATTTACAAATGTAAGAATTGGGCTTAATTTGGTCAGGGTTTTTATCATTTGTTGATGTTATATATGAGATGACATCCATAGGATAAATTCCTAAGAGAATAGATTCATTTCTAAATTTGATAGATTTGACCAAATTACTTTTCACTGAGATTATATCAATCACCATTCCCAACAGCAATATATGGAAGGCTGGTTCCTCAGCACTTCAGCAATTCAGCACGTTCACGGCAACTTTTGAGGGTTTTGCCAATTTTGTAGGAAAGTGTGCCTCAGTATACTTTTCATTTCAATTTCTCTTCTGATGAATGAAATTGAGCAAATACAAGAACCATTTGTTTTCTATTGGATAATTGGTATTTTATTCAATTGTAGGAGTTTTTACACAATAGGAAGATAAGCTCTTTCTCTGATGAGTTGAAAATTTTTCTAGTGTTATTTATCCTTTGACTTGATTTATGGTGTTTGCATTTTAAATCAATGAAAAGGTTTTGTTTATATATAGTTACATTAATTAATCTTGTTTTTTTTTTAGGGATTCTAGATTTTGTAAACAGTTGAAAGTTCTACCACACTCAAAGGCTATGAAAGAATTCTCTCTTATTATCTTATAATTTCACGTATTTCAAACTTTTATTTGTTTGAAATTAAGTCACATATGAAGTATGGATCCATTTTTTCCTTCCTACTGGTTACCAAATTGACCCCATGATATTTAGTAATTATTCTACCTAATAGAAAGTGCATTAATTTCCTTTTTTGTTCTATGGATTACAATTTTGGTTCTGTCCACATGATGGCACCACAACCTCCCCCAAAAAAATCATTTTCTCAGTTGGAAAGAAAACACTATAAGACTTACGAAGCGTTAATATTTTATTAAATGCCTCCATGTTGTGGAAAACAGACCTGAATTTCACATGGAATGTTCAATAACTTATCAAATATTGAAGTCCATTTGGTAAAGATACATACCATAGTGTATGCTAATCAAAGAAGTAATAGAATTTTTTTTTTTTTAATCACGACAATCTATTCTTCAATTTTTTCTTAGGCCACAAATGAATACACATACACATACACATATATGTACACAAATACACACACACACATATATAGTTTATTATCAACCACAAAGACATGGTGTGTAAACTAGCTTTGAGAAATTCTAGTAATATTTTCTAAACCTGCAAGCCTTCTACATCTTAGAGAGTAGGTTTGCATAAATCTGGGAAGCAAAGGTCACCCCTAGGCTTATGAATAAAGAGGATGATTACGTAATTCTGAATTTCCACCCCTAAGCCCCACCCCTTATTCCATCCCTGACAATCTTGGGGTTAAAGTCTATTGTCACTTGTGAGAAACATGCCTGGACTTGCCCTGCACTCTTCAAAGAATCAAAAACAGAAGCGACAGCAAAGACTTTCCCTTTCTCCTCTACAATGGCAAAGCCTTTC